>NC_138919.1:2120742-2207378 GCF_965231255.1 Vanellus vanellus
GGCGTGGCCGCGGGGCGGAGGGGGCGTGGTCTGAGGGGAGGAGGGGCCGGGCCGAGGGAGCGGAGGGGAGGGGTGACCAGAGGGGCGGTGCGCGGTGCGCGGAGGGGCGTGGTTTGTGAGAGGAGGGGCGGGGTTTGGGAGCGGAGGGGCGGGGCGCGGGTGAGGTGTGTAGGGCTGAATGGGGGATGGGGGGGGCTATGGGGGGGTTGGATGGCGGATTGGGGGGATGTGGGGCTGGATGGGGGGATGATGGGGGGGGGAGTGCAGAGGGGTGGGGAAGCTGCATGGGGGTTGGACTGAATAGAGGGTTGTGGGGTGCGGGGGGGGGGTGGCTGAATGGAGGAGGGACAGGGGGAGCTGGATGGGGGACTGGGGGGGATGTGGGGCTGGATGGGGGGGTGATGGGGGGGTGCAGAGGGATGGGGGAGGCTGTACGGGGGTGGGACTGAATAGAGGGTTGTGGGGTGCGGGGGGGGTGGTGGGGGAGTGGATGGGGGGGCACAGAGGGGTGGGGATGGATGGAAGATATGGGGGGGGCTGGGGGGTGCAGAGGAGGGGGCTGCAGAGGGTTGGGGGGGGGGGAATGTATAGGGGTGTGTGGGGATGGATGTAGGACATGGGGGGGGCAGAGAAGGGGGGGTCTGCAGCAGGGTGCGGGGAGGGGGGGTGGTATAGAATTTGGATGCGTAGAGCCAGAGGTGAGTGTGGTGGCGCATGTGGGGCTGGGGGGGGGGGGGGGGCGGGATTGGGGGGTGGGTGTCAGTTCCCAGCCCATGCTGCAGACACCCAGAGCCCCACAACTCCCCCCATGCACCCCCACCCCCCCCATACACCCCCCGCGGGGCTGAGCCCAGTGCCCTTTCACGCATCCCAGAGTTTTCTGCTCCAGTAAGTCCAGTCCCTGGCTGCTCCCCCCCACCGTGACCCTCCCCCCCCCTCCCCCGAAGCCCTCATTGACTCAACATGGAGCCAACGGGGATGGAGAGGGGGGGCACCCCCGGACCTCCCAAAATCCACCACCCCCCCCCCCCCCCCGAGAGACGCAGGCCCTAGCAGTGTGCAAAATATTTATTTATACTCCAAAAAGGTCAGGGATGGGGGGGGGGTGTCGGAGTGGGGCACCCCCCCTCCCCACATGCCCCCATCCTGGGGCGAGCCCCCCCACCACAGGGAGGCCGACTGGCAGCAAAGCAGGGGGGACTGGGGCACTGGGATGAAGGGGGGGGGGGGGGGGGGGGGGGCTGCACTGCCGAGGGCACTGCTGCACTGAGTTGTGCCGGTCTCAGCCGATTCGCCTTCCTGCTGGGCTCACCCCATATTATTCTTTTTCCTCTCTCTCTCTCTCTCTCTCTCTCTCTCTCTCTCTCTCTCTCTCTCTCTCTTTCATTTATTTATATTTATTTTGGCATAGAAAAATAAATCACTCCTATTTTGGCACCAGTCCTTCCTGTGAAAGTGCAGGTCACTGGGGGTGGGGGGGGTGGGGGGCAATGAGTAGCTCCCCCACACCCTGGAAAGGGGATACGGCAGCAAGGTGTGGGGGGGGTTCCCCTCCTGCTTGGCTCCTTCTTGGGGGGCACAGCCGGAGCCCCGCGGGCTAGGGGGGGGGGGGGGGTCGGCGATGCCAGGGCAGGGCTGAAGCATCCTTTGGGGTGGGGGGCACAGCGGGGGGGAGGGTGGGGGGGGTGTTGCTGGGGTACATTTGGGGGGGATAGGGGGGGACGCAGCCCATGTTGAGGAGGGGGGGGCAGCGCGCTTGCTAGCACCGAGGGGGCAGGGGGGAGGTGGCCTGTCCCCATGTCACGCGCGGGGACATCCCCCCCCCCCCGCTCCTCCTCCCCTCTTCTGGGGATAGAAAAAAAGAAGAAAAAAAAACCAAAGAAAAAGAAAAAAAAAGGGGGGGGGGAGGGGAGTGGGGTTGGGATTTATGGCGGGGGGGGGATCTGTGCCCCCAGCAGGTCGTAGGCGAAGATGTTCCAGAAGACGGCGAAGAGGAGGAAGGTGCCGTAGGAGAGGAGCAGGACCCACCAGCCGCACTGGTCCTGCAGGCTCTCCTCGTAGCTGCGCAGGATGGTCAGCCCCATGCTGATGCCCACGATGGCCCCCGCCAAGTGGGCCATGAAACTGGGTTGGGGGCCCGAGGCCGGCAGCGGGGGGGAGAAGCGGAGCCAGACGGCGCGACCCACCTCCGAGCTCACTGCAAGACAGCGGCGGGAGGTGCTCAGCCCACCCCACATATTTCCTCCCCTCCCCCCCCAAAAAATGGGCGCACCACAGGGTGGGGGGCACAAGCGGGTACTCACTGCACACCAGCGCCAGCACCATCCGCAGCAGCTTGTAGGGGCAGCGCATCCCGGCCCAGTTCTGCAGGAGGATGGACGGACACACGGAGGATGGCGCAGCACCAGCGATGCTCCAGCACCAGGGCCACCAGTGTGCCCCAAGCGGAGCTGTGCCCTGGCCCCATGGAGTCGCCAGGTCCCCGCTCCTCCATTCCCACCCCACGATGCCACCCTGCAGGGTCCTCCACCCCCCCCGCAATATCACACCATGCTGCCCACCCTACGGTGGCATCCACCTCCAACGCCACTCCAGAGCTTCTCCACCCATTGTCACACCAGGCTGCCCACTCTTTATCACCACCCAATGACACCCACCCCATGATGCCACCCCACGGCATCCCCTACACAATGTCACAACATGCTGCCCACACTCCAATGCCACCCGCCTCCAATGCCACCCTAAGACCTCCCCCCCCAATGTCACACCACACTGTCCTTCCTACAATGCCATCCCACCTCCAATGCCACCCCAAGACATCCCCCACCCCTCAATGTCACACCACGCTGCCCACCCTACAATGCCACCCAATGCCACCCCCTGGCGTCCCCTCCAACATCACACCAGGCTGCCCACCCCTCACCTCCACCCAATGACACCCACCCTGTGATGCCACCCTCACGGTGTGTCCCCCCCCCCCCGTTGCTGACCATGACGACGTTGGCGAGATGTGCCGAGCAGAGCGCGTAGACGCCCCCCGAGCCCCCGACCAGGGGTGCCCGCATGTCCGTGATGGAGACGGTGAGGGAGCCTGCGGGCACGGGCAGAGCTCAGTGTGGGGCCTCGCTCCACCCCCCCGCCCCCCCAGCATTAATTAATTACAGCCCACATTAATTAATTATGGGCTGCATTACCCCCCCAGCCCCCCGGGGCAAGGGATGCTGGCGGTGCAGGGTGGTACCCAGAGGTCACGAGTGGGCGGCAAGCGAAGTCCTGCATCCCCATCAAACTCGGGGTGCCCTCCCTGGGGCTGGTGACAGGGACCGATGGGGACAGCGTGTGTGTGTGTGTGTGTGTGTGTGTGTGTGTGTGTGTGTGTGTACGCACCCACCTGCCAGGACTCCAGCCAGGTAGAGGAAGCTGATGCGCAGGATGCCATGCACCATCTCCAAGGGCACCCCGATCATCAGCTGCAGGAGGGCGTTGAACCCCAGCTGCTCCAGCCTGCCCGGGCACAGGAGGGGACACACGCGGTGAGCCCCCCCCCCCTCCCCCCCCGGGTGTGTCCCCTGCTCCCAGTGTCCCCTCCCTGGCAGGGACCTACCCTACGTGCATGAACATGTAGGTGAGGAAGCGCCAGGCGCGCGCCCGATGCCCGGGGTGGTAGACCAGGGGGCTCTTCATGTACTCGGGGTGGTAGGTCTGCAGCACCCACTTGTTCAGCCGGGCCCCGTAGCAGAGGAACACGATGATCTGCGCCAAACCCCCCGCGGTCGTCAGCTCCAGCACCACCAAGACTGGTCCTTCTGGCCTGGGGCAGGGTCAGCCGGCCCCACCGCCTCAGGTCTGAACTCTCCATGGCCACCAGGACATCACAGCTGGGGTCACCCATCCTCTCTACCCCAGGTCTGAGCCCCCATATGGGCACAGGAACATCACGCCACCAGGACATCACAGCTGGGGTCACCCATCCCCTCCACCCCGGGTCTGAGCCCCCATATGAGCACAGGAACGTCACAACCGGGGTCATCTGTCCCCTCTGCCCTGGGTCTGAGACCCCCAGATTGGCACCAGCACACCAAAACGGGGCTCAACCACCCCCTTCACCCCAGGTCTGAGTCCCCTGTGGCCACTGGGACACCACAACCAGGGTCACCTGTTGCCTCTGCCATGGGTCTGACTCCCCTATGGCCACCAGTACCTCACAACTGGGGTCCCCCTTCCCCTTTGCCTTGGGTCCGAGCTCCCCCCTGGACACTGGAACATCACAGCTGGTGTCACCCATCCTCTCTGCCCCACATCTGAGCCCTCCACGGCCACTGGCACATCACAACCGAGGTCACCCATCCTGCCCACCCCGGGTCTGAGCCCTCCAAGGGCACTGGGATGCTTTAGCCAGGATGAGGCTGGGCGCCCACCCCATGCCCGTGCCCCGTACCTGGGTGAGGGTGACGGCTGCCATGAAGACAGGTGGTGGACACGTGCGGTGCTGGTAGAAGTACCAGCGCCGGTCCATCTCGCAGGGCAGGATCTCGTAGGCCACATAGCGGACGAAGCGCTTGTAGAAGCCCAGGCCGGTCTCGTCCAGCAGCACGTCGCGGGGTAGGGCTCGCTGCCCGTTGGCGATGGCGCGCTTGAAGCTGCTGGAGCGCTTGCTGCTGATCTGCGGAGAGAGGCCGTGCCCGCGGGGGGGCCGCAGGGGCAGCTCGGGCCGGTGGGCTCATAGCCACCCCCTGCCCATCACCGCCACCCCGTGCCCGCCACAGCCCGGTGGGACCGGCTGGACCAGCCAAGCCATGGCTGTGCCATCATCCCGTGCCAGGGGACCACCGGTGTCTGCCCCCCTTCCCAGGGGCACAGGGAGGTGCCCAGTGCCCACCCTGGCTGGCGCCCGGCCGCTCGCCCCCGTCCCCACGGCCCCCCGGCACTGACCAGGTCTACCAGCTCCTGATAGCAGACCTGCCCCTCGTCGTTGCCCTGCGCCAGGGCCACCAGCATGTCCAGCTTGGCGGGGTCCAGGGGCAGCTCATGGCTGTGCACGAGGCTGGCGAACGTCTCCACCCCGATGAAGCCGGTGTTTTCGGGGTCGAGCTGTGGGGCACGGCACGGAACATCACCGGGATGCCGGGGCTGCGGCTCCCCGGTTGGTCGGGGAGACGGTCCGGTGTCCCTCACCCTGGTGGCATCATGTGCCACTCCATGACACCCAGCCCCTGCCGCTGTAGGGGAGGCTACACCGTCTGGGTGCCCCGTGCCATGCGGGTGCCCCGTGCCGTGCCGGTGTCCCCGTCCCCCCCGCGGCGCTGCCAACACACTCCCACTCAGCTATTTCTCGCCGCCAGCAGCCTGCCAGCCGGGAAGCCACGAAGCTAAACACACGCGCAGCCCTGGCACCATCCTCCTCCTCCTCCTCCTCCTCCTCCTCCTGCATGCCCTGGGCAGCGGGCACTGGGGTCTGCCACACCGGGCACCCTCCGCCATCCCCGGGGCTCCCAGCACTGACCGGGCACCCTGAGCCCTGCAGGCACTCAGCACCATGGGGTATCCCACCCCATGGGGTACCCGCCATGGTCCCGCTTGCGGAGATGAGGAGTCCGGGGTGGCACGAAGGCAACGGAGACAGGGTGAGGGCCCCGATGGTCAGAGCACAGTTTGAGCTGTGGGTCCCGAGGGTGGCTGAGACCCCACACCCCACAAAGAGCGTTGGGTTTGCTCCTTCCTTTGCCAGGGAATGAAAAGCGGGAGAGGAAATTTGTCCTCACGGGATGGGCAGGAGAGGGAGCACTGGGGGCATGGGATGGTACCCCAACCCCGGCGTGTACCCCGTGTCCCTCCGGTCCCGGCAGGGAACAGCCAAAGCTGCTTTCCCGAGGGGAATCCGGCTGCCTGGAGTGCCTGCCCGAGGCGGGCACGGATGTGGGATGCGGGTGCAGGGTGGGCAGTAGGGTGCGGGATGTGGGGCGAGGAGCAGGGTGCAGGACGGGGGATGCGGGGTGCAGGGTGGGCCAATGGGGTGTGGGATGCGGGGTGCAGGGTGGGCAGCGCCGTGCGGGATGTGGGGTGCCGGCAGCGTTTGCAGCCTTGCAGCAGCCACCAGCCCCCGGGAACAGCCCCCACCATCGGGGGTGCGGGATCACCCCAGTGCCACCCATCCCCTGCACCCCATGAGCTGCACACGCCACCCCACAGATGCCACGTGCGTGTGCCACATCGGGACCTGGCACACGCCGTCCTCACACACTGCCACACGCTGAGCTCACGGTCCCCAGAGAGCCCCAGCAGTGGCCACAAGCCCCTCTCCGCTTTGGGGGTGCGTGTCCTCCCACCCCAGCCCCACTGGCACCCTGGGGGGGGTCATCCCCAGCCCCTCGAGCCCCTCAGCCCTGCCGGGCTCTCCCGGGTCTTGCTCTCGCCTGGGGAAGACACTGCTCGTCCCCGAAAGGGTTCGGAGGCACGTGGAGCCCCAGCACCCGATGGCGGGGTGACACAGGGGGACAGCACCGCAGCTCCCGGGCTGGGGAAGCCGGGGGACTCAGCCAAGGTCACGGAGCCAGCTGGGGGCAGCGTTAATATTCCTGACACCCCCCCCCCAATAATTTCCCTCCCCATCCCCAGGGGAGAGCCGCTGGCTCGGCCCAGGCTGGGTGGGGACGGAGGGAGGAGGTGGCCGAGCACCGGGCAGGGACGGGGTGCAGCGGGTGCTTAATGCATCGGGGCCTGATCCCGCCAGCAGAGCGGAGCCCACCGCTACGCAACGTTAATGCTCCACGGCCTCATCCCGCAATCAGGTCACGGGGCTGGATGCAGCCCCCCCGGGAAGGGCGAGCCTCACCGGGGTGGCCGAACCACCCCACGGCAACCCCGAGGCCTCCGGGCCCCCATCCAGCACCCAGCGCTGGGGCTCGGCACCGCCGCAGGCGTAGGGGCTCGGCTGCTCAGCACCCCCCCGGCTGGCTCAGCACCCCTCGTCCTTGAGGGTGCGCCCGGCAGGATGCGACCCGGAGGAGCGGGGAGCGCTTTGGGGGGGGAGGGGGGAGGAGGAGGAGGCCACAAGTGAGCTGAGTTGCGCGGTCTCAGCGGCGCAATGGGGACCGGGGTCCGTTGGAGGGGGGGTGGAGAGGGGGGGCAACGGGAGATGCTCAGCCCGGGGAGGGGGGGGGCAGCGCTGCCCGGTGCCCGCCAGACCCGCCGGTAGCGCTGCCCGCTGCGCGGCAGCCGTGCCCGGTGCATGCGAGCATCCTCTCCGGTAGCGCTGCCCGGTGCACCGCGGGCCCCCTTCTCCCCCCGGTGCCCGTTAACTCCCCCTTAGCGCTGCTCGGTGTCCCCCCCGCCCCCCGGGTTCTCACCTGCTCCTGGATGAGCTGGAGCAGGGAGCTCCTGTCCATGCACCCGGCGGGCGGCGGGCTCCGCCGCTCCCCCGCGCCCGGGGCCGGCGAACCGGGCAGGGGAGCGGCGCGGGCGGCGGGGGCGACGGGAGGGGGGGTGGCTCTCCCCGCCAGCCCCGCGTTGCGGCGGGCCCGGGAGCGAACGGCGAGCGGCGGCGGCGGCGGCGGCGCCGGGAGCCGCCGATGGCAGCGGGGCGGCGGCGGCGGCGGCGGCGGGGGCGGGAGCGGAGCCGAACGGAGCCGCCCCCGCCGCAGCGCACGGCGCAGCGCCCCCCCCCCGCCTTTCCCCCCCCCCCCCGCCGCCGCCGCCGCCGCCGCCGCCGTGCGGGGAACCGGGACCCGCCCCGCCCCGCAACACGGGGAGGGAACACCCGGCACCGGCAGCCCGGGACGGTATCTGCACCCCTGTACGGGTACCGGTACCTGCATCCCGGTATAGCATCTGCATCCCGGTACAGCTACGAGCATCCCAGTATGGGTACCTGAATCCTGGTACGGCACCTGCATCCCAGTACAGCATCTGCATCCCGGTATGGGTACCTGCATCCCAGTATGGCATCTGCATCCCAGTACAGCTATGAGCATCCCAGCATGGGTACCCGCATCCTGGTACTGGTATTCATGCCCTGGTATGGGTACTTGCATCCCAGTACTGGTACCCACATCCCAGTACAGTACCTCCATCCTGGTACCGGTATGGGTATCCCTGTACTGGTACCCACATCCTGATATGGCACCTTCATCCCAGTATAGGTATCTGCATCCTGGTACTGATACACACATCTCAATGTAGTAGCCACATCCCAGTACAGTACCTGCATCCCAGTACTGGAACCCACATTCCGTTTACAGTACCTGCATCCCAGTATGGGTACCTGCATCCCAGTATGGGTACATGCATCCCGGTATGGTACCTGCATCCTGGAGCATGTTTTGGCATCCCAGTACAGGACCTGCATCCTGCTACAGGAATCTGTATTCTGGTATGTTACCTGCATCCTGGTATGGCATCTGCATCCCAGTATGGGTACCGACATCCCAGTATGGGTACCAGTACGCCAGTATGGGTACCGGCATCCCAGCACCAGGTACCTGTGGCATCTGCAGCCCTTACCTCCAATCCTGACCCCAGCACCCACAGGCCAGCAGAGGTCCAGGCACATCCCCCATGGGTGCTCCCCCTGGCACAGGGCACGTAGTGGCACGCGGTGGCACGGCACAGCGCTGGCAGCTGCCCCAGTATAGAGCACGGGGGACAGCCTGGCACCGGGTACCTTGGAACTGGCACCCTTTACGTGCTGCTGTCCCCAGGTCCCCATGCACCCCGTCCCGCAGGGTGGCGTGTCCCCAAGGACCCAGCCCTGGCACCGTCCCCACTCCCCTGGGCCGCAGCTGTGGCACGGGGCTGTCCCTGTGCCGGGGCAGAGGCGTTGGGGTGCGCACGGCAGGGCGGCGATGCCGGCTGGCACGGGGCAGGCAGAGATGCCGGGCAGCGGGGCAATGCCCGCGTTCCTTCCCCCGGGATCGCGTGCGGCCATGGGTGAGCTCCCACAGACAGCCCTGTCGTGTGCGTCCCCTGCCCCACACGGCGTGTGCGGCTCTGGCACTATTAATACGCACCGCGGCACGTGGACCTGCTGCTCCCACGGGGCCCAGCCCGGTTTGGACTCACCGGGGAGCACCGTGTGTCCCATCCACATTGGCATCACATCCTCTGCCTGCACGGAGGTACCGGCCATGCTCTCTCCCTGCCCCGGCACCCCTGGGTGCCCTGGCCGGGGGGGGGAAGGGTCTCCTCTCCCACCCCGGCAGCCCGGAGGGACCCCCCTTGCACATGGGGGAGCAGAGACTCCGGAGAGGTGCTGGAAAAAGCCTTTTCTCCAGCTGCACCCTCGTTCCCGGTGCCCAGCGCCTGCGGCTGAGCCCACAGAGACAAAAATAGCCAAGGGAAAAGCTGCCACGGGGAAGCGGGAGCAGGCAGGGGAGGCGGCACAGCCCCGGGAGCTGCGGGTGTCGGGGGGAAGGCGGCTGTGGGGAAGCGGGGAGCCTCTAACCCCGTGCGGGGACGGGCACGCAGAGCCAGGGCTCCCAGGGGCAGCCAAGCCTCCCACCACCCGCAAAATCCGAGTGACACGGGGACCCACCACCTCCTTCCTCATGTCTCCCCGCCGGCTGGCACTTGTTGCAGAGGCATCCGTGTCCCCAAGCACCAAGGAGCCCTGGGCCAACCCCCAGCCTCGTCCCCTATGGCCAGGCTTCATCCCCTGCCCTAAATCGCTATAACTTCCCCCAAAAGGGGGTGGGCAGCCCCTTGGGGGGGGTTCTCCTCGCTCACACTGCAGCCAAGGGATGCCCCGGGCATCGCGCAGCCCCTGGCAGGAGCCAGGAGAGGCAGGACACGGTGTGCAAGCGGAAAGGTGTGTAAAAATTTATTTTCACGTAGAGAACGAACCTCCTAAAACAGTATGGCTTTGCCAGACGCGGAGCGGTGCTGGGAGCAGGGTCGGACCACCAGGCACGGGCCCAGTTAGTAGTGCCGCGGGCGCTGGGCTCGGCCGCAGAGAGGGGAGACACAAACACCGGGGACGTGGCCCCGGCAGTGCCACAAACCAGGCGCCGGCGGCGAACAGTGATGGCAGCGGATGCCTGACTGGCAGAACGGCTCCGGCACAGGCAAAGATGCCCCGGGACCAGGCACCACTTTGGGGACTACCCCAGAAAAGATGCTGGCTGCTGCCCAGCGGTTTCTCAACCCCCCCCTCAGAGGCTCCAGGCGACAATAAAAAATTTAAATAGACAAAAACATACAGAAAAGCAACTCCAGCTGTTCCCCTGGGTGCCACCCCACCGGCTGCTGGGACTTGGGGACGGGGACACCGTGGGACTCCGACCCCGGGTTTGCACTGGGCTGAAGTCCCGGCTCGGGCGGGGGCAGGGGAGGAAAGAGCTTCCAGTCGTACCAGGAGACGCAACGCCCAGAGCCTCGTGCTCCGGGACAGCCTCAGCGTGGCCGAGGCCGCCGCAGAGGGGACAGCAGGACAGGGACCGTACGGCATGATGTGGCAGCAACTCAGTGATGGCACTGCCAGGAAAGGACGGCAGCCTGCCCCTCGGGAGCGCAGCGGGCACCCCACGCCCTCGCAGCCCTCCCCAGCTTACCGATGCTCCCGGGGCGCCGAGAATACTGGTGGTTATGAATACTGGTGGCCAGGGCAGAGGTGGGGAGGGGGAGAGGCCACGCAGGCGGGCAGGGGAGGAAGGCAGAAGGGACGAGAGCCGGGCACGCTGCAGGACTCTGAGTATTTTTGCACAGAAACAAGAGAAAGAAGACGTTCCAGACATGTGCCGGGCATTGCTCCCTCCCCTTGCAGCCTGGTGCCGGGGGCTGCAGCCACAGTGTCCCAGTGGGAGGGGACAGGAGTGACCCCAAAACACAGGGGTGCAAGGGGTGCAAGTGTCTGGCCCTCCACAGCTGCCTTTCCCAGCGCTGGCAGAGGGAAACAGGGACAGAGGACAGACGTGTGCCCCAAGAGACTGAAGCCACCAGCCCGTTCGACAGCTCCACTGCTGCTGGAAGCCCCAGGGGCTCCGGGAGCATTCCCTCCCCTCCCCGAATTGAGGGCATCAGCACAGCCCTCCGGGGAAGGGATGTGCCTGGTCCAACAAGATACCGAAACACTCACGTTTGAGCTTAAAAACAAACGTTAAAAAAAAAAAAAAAAATTAACAGAATAAAAGATGGGGATGATCCTCCAGCTGCCAGTGAGGCGGAGCCCCCAGGCAGAGCTACCTTGGCCCCCGCTGCCACGGCTGGGCAGGAGCCACGCGGGCGAGGAAGCGGCAGAGACCGGCAGGCTTATGCTGGCCGGTGCCACTGGATCTATCCTGCTGGTGCTGGGAAGTCCGGTTTCGCTGGTCCTGCGATCCAGGCCGGGGGAAAAAGGAGGATTTCCCACCAGGGACCAGGTTGAGGCAGGGCCCCTCACCGGGGAGTCATTTGGGACGGGGAGGCTGGTGTCACGGGGAGGACGGGGTGGAGAGCCGCTCTCACTTGTTCTTGGCTAGCACACGGTATAGCGTGAACCCTACCAGAGCAGTCACCGCGGTCCCCAGAGCCACCCGCAGCCAGAAGGACGCGGCTCCCAGCTCCATGGCGTTCAAGTGGCTGCAAGGAAAGAGAGAAGCAGCCGGTGAGTGAGGTGCACAGAGACGGCTGTCCATAACGCCAAGCTCCCCGCCAGCCCAGAGCGTGTCCCCCGCAAGCAGAAAGGTTGGGGTGGCCCCAGGAGGGGACGGATGGTGACCACGGCGCAGCTTCAGGCTGACAGATACAGCCCGGCCGAAAGCAGAGAGCACCAAGAGGCTCCCCGGCCCCACGAGCCAGAGCACGTGCTGCTCGGCACCATCATCATCATCATCATCATCATCATCATCATCATGGACCCAAACGATGGCTCCCCGCCCCACGGGTGGGACGGATGTGGCTTTACCCTCCCGTGGTCTGGAAATAGCACACCAACACCTAAATAATTGGTACGAGCAAGGAGGTATGTATCTTCCTTTCTAGGTCAAGCTGCTTTTACAATTCCAAGTGCAACGAGACCCAGAAGCGGATGCAGGCGGAGACGTTGGCACAACCAGTGACACCGACCTAAGGGCAGCGAGGGAACGGGCCCAGTTCTGCCCGAGCGTACACATTCCCTTCCTAAGCACGTGCTGCCCCACACCAATGTGCTCCTCTCCGAGGAGGAAAGACGTATCCATTATTCATTCTCCACTAAATCAGGGGAGAACAGCCAATCCCTGGCCCTCCATTACGCCGTTATTTATTTATACCACATACCCTAAGATATATTAAGAATATTTAAATTTTAATACTGCAGAGGGGAAAAAAAAAAAAAGTGTCGGCTCTAAAAATAAAGTTGTTTATTGAAAAGAAGCTAGAGGGAAAACCACTCGCTAGTAATCCCATCCTGCCTTCCAACGCACCCACATGTTCTCCCCGGCAGGGCTCTGCCCCCAGCGTTTCGCCGACCCTCAGCTTTCAGCCCCCCCTCGAGCGGAGCGATGCCACACGCAGACACGGTCTCCTTCCCAGACCTCCCATCTGCCGCCCTACCCCGTTATCCAGCCCCTTTCAGGTGCCGTTCCTTCCCAAAAGGGAGGTTGGGTGAACAGAGGTCTCACTTCACCGACCTCTTTTTCAGTCTGATTCACCTCATCAGGAGAAAATAGCTGCCACCCCCCTTCCGCGGGGCTCGGCAAACTAGGCTGGCTACTCCCCTTCAGCATTTTTTGATGTTAGGCTTCAAAAACCAAAACTCCCGTGGCAGGATGTATCTAATAAAACTGCCAAAGAGACACACAAAGGCAGAAGAGAGCCCAGTCTCCTCCGCCCTCGCCAAGCAGGGGAAGAAGCAGCTCTTTTGTTTCAGTTATTCGTACGAGCGGAAGACACCAAGAGCTAGAGAGAAACCGAACCAAAAGCAACGCGGAGGAGGCAGAATTCAGATACAGCCCCCCTTCCCAAACTTTGCTCCTGACCCAGAGCCCTCTCCACGGGAAGGATACTAACGGGAAGGTGGCGGCGGTGGCCAGCTTGGTGTAGATGGTGGTGCCGGGCGGTCCCTGGCCGTGGCAGGAGAAGAGGAAGGGCGGCGGGAGGCAGTGCTTGTAGCAGAATTCGGCGGGGGAGAGCCCGGGCTGCTGCTGGCTTGCTTCCGGCAGGTCTGTCTTGGAGGCCACGAAGACGCAGGGAATCTGGCTGTCCACGTAGTGTTGCTGCAGAGACGGAGAAGTGGCAGCGAAGGGTAAGCAAGCGGTCCCCTGGGAGATGTGCGGCTGCCACGCAAAGGCTGAAGTCCCCCAGGGCGGCCCCCCCAGCCAGCTAACCTTATAAATACTGGCACAGTAGCTGAAGGATTTGGGGTCACTCAGGTCATAGATGAAGCAGGCGACATCGCAGGCTGCATCCGACGGCTTCACGAACTTCGTGTCGGCGCTGACCTCATACAGCTGGGGCAGGAGGGGAAAGGACACGTGGGCACAACACCGTCTCAAGGAGATTCGGCTGTTTCTCACACCGTGCCGGCAAGACCGCAGCCACAGCCCAGCCCAGGGGTGCCGGGGATGGCGCTGCAGCAACACCGCGGGGACACAGCCCAGCCCCGCTGCGAGGCAGACGCAGCAGCAGCGATGCCCTCCTCTCCCCTGACTTACTATAAGGTATTTTTCCTGGCCGTTGACCTGCACCGTGTTGATCGCGTAGAGGGACGGCTCTCCCGGGTTCTCCCTCTGGGCCTGCAACCGACAAAAACAGTCTCAGACAGGAGGGAGCAAGAGCATCTCACGCTGCCCCGAGCCCCCGTGGTATAACAGCCACTTGAAGGCCAGCCGGCGCCTGCCACGAGACGTGCGGTTGTACGTAACAAGCAGGGAAAGCCAGCGTCACCCCGGGGAGATACAGCTGCCCGGGAAAGGCATAGCGCCTCCAGATCCTCGGGACAAGTGGAGGGAAGGGGCTCAAGCCCTTCAGCAAAATTAAGGACGCGAGAGTCACAGCAACCGGCACCAACAGCAGAGACGCGGGTGCAAAGCCCTTTGCCGGGACGCCGGGACCTCGCCACGGGCAGGGAGGTGCGGTCCACGCAGCAGATCGCTCAGCAGCCTCACAGCTCTGCCTCCTGCTCCGCCGGGACACCCTGGCGCAGCACGGCCAGAGAGGGGAGCAGCCACTCACCGCGAGGCTCCTGCCGAGGAAGGCCTGCAGGAAGGCGGACTTGCCTGCGCCCCTGGCTCCCAGCACCTTGCAGAGGAAGACGTTTCTCTGGGTCTGGCCTTTCTCCAGGTCGATCCTCTTCTCCCGGGTCACTGGCAGGAGAGAGGTCGGGTGAGCGAGAGGAGGGACGCAAGCCGCGACAGGAGGGGAGGGCATGGCCGTACCCGTGAGGGCTTGTGTCTGGGAGTCCTGCTCCGAGAGGATGGGGTAGCCCAAGTAGCCCAGGCACTCCAGGCAGTGCCGCACATCCAGGTAAGCCACCAGCCTGGAGAGACAGAGCGCACCGGGAAGCCGACAAGGTCAGCAAGGGCTAAGCGATGTGACAAAAGGCAGGGGAGAGGGGCTGAGCTTACGTCCACTGGCAGAGGAATCCATGCAGGGAAAGCAGGCCTTTATCAGTGGTGCATACCGTGTTGTAGAGCTCGGGGCCCCAGGGCACGCAGGGGAAGACGCTGAAGAAGTTCTGCAGCTCTGTGGGGGAGAGGGCTCCGTCCTGGTCCTGCCAAAACAAAAAGGGAGTCAGCGAGCGAGGCAGGACGCAGCCCATGCACACACCGGCAGCTCGCTGCAGCCACACCGAGCATCGCTGGGGTGCAGAGAGGGTCCCCAGCACGCAAGTCCCCCTGCTCGCTGCTGCAGAACGACACAGGGATGCTTTCAATGGCAGAAATCAATTGCAAGCAAGGCCAGAGCTGCGTGAGCGTGCAAGAGAGCCTGCGCCCCAGGGATTCCTGTCACTGCACAACAGCCAGCCCGATTTCTGCTCCGCGATTGCAGCTGGAACCAGTGCCAGCCCCGCTACTGGGCAGGACCCGTCCAAACTCACCCCGCAGCTCTGAGCTTCCCTGGGGCCAGCAGCCCCTCAAGCAGCCTGCAATCGGTCCAGCCCGGTTCCACGCCGCTGGGCCACTAACCCAAGGTCTGTGTGCGGCCGCCGGGCCACTGGCCACCAGCTAACCACAAGCCAAGGCAGCAGCTTCAGGCCGCTGTGCCACAGGGCCATGCCACAGAGGATCTGCCAGCATCTGGGCACAGAGGGACGTGCATCGACTCTGTGCTGCGATTTCCCGCGGCCGCAGAGCTGCCGTACCCCAGATGCACAACAACATCTGAATTAATAGTCTGAGCAGGAGCATGCGGAACCAGAGTATCCCCAACTCTTTCACTCTCCAAAATATGGCACAAATCAGTCGCTTTCTTTCCCTCTCTCCGGCCTGGCACCCCCTCCGCAGGGCTGGCAGCTGTGC
Organism: Vanellus vanellus; assembly: GCF_965231255.1. NCBI lineage: Eukaryota > Metazoa > Chordata > Aves > Charadriiformes > Charadriidae > Vanellus > Vanellus vanellus. The sequence continues at coordinate 2,136,153 of NC_138919.1, forward strand.
GGATGCTCGTGCTTGGTCGGTGGCTGCAGGCCAGCAGCTGTGCCCGCTTTCCCCGCCACCCTGCGTGCGGCAGCCGGACACTACGAGGGGCTGCACCAGTTTGATGTTAACTCAGACCCATTCCCTGAAGGCCCAAACCTTACTGGCTGCCCTTTGGTCAAGGGTAGTGACCACAGCCCCATGCCCTAGCCATGCTGCTGCCATCACAGAATGGGTTGGGTTGGAAGCAACCTCGAAGATCATCAAGTTCCAACCTCCCTGCTCTGGGCAGGGACAACTCCCACCAGCCCAGGTTGCTCCAAGCCCCGTCCAACCTGGCCTTGACCACCTCCAGGGATGGGGCAGCCACAGCTTCTCGGGGCAACCTGCACCAGGGGCTCACCACCCTCACAGTCAAGAATTTATTCCTAATATCTCATCTAAATCTCCCTTTTTCCAGTTTGAAGCCGTTCCCCCTCGTCCTACCACTCCATGCCCTTGTAAGAAGTCCCTCCCCAGCTCCCCTGGAGCCCCTTTAGGGACTGGAAGGCCACAATAAGTTCTCCCCGGAGCCTTCTCTTCTCCAGGCTGGACAATCCCAACTCTCTCAGCCTGTCCTCATAGGAGAGGTGCTCCAGCCCTCGGATCACCTTCATGGCCCTTCATCAAACTACCTACAGCTCACCATGGCCATCTCCTGCTCCCAAAGCCTTGGCAAGAAGCCACGAAGGGAGCGCTGTGGCAGAGTAAAGCCCTTCACTAGCACTACCTCTGCTCCCTGGAACAGAGGGGTGGACAGGAGAGCAGCTCCACCCAAACGCGCAGGTCTAGCTGAGAGCATCCCCTCCCCAGGTACCTCCACCACACGCTGCCCACCTTGTCGTGCTTCTCAAACAGCCGCTGCAGGAACTGGTAGCCCAAGTGGTTGAGCTCTGTGGAGCAGCCGGGGGGAAGGCGGAACCTGTCGGAAGAGATCCAAGTGAGCCTCCTCAAGCCCTGAATGAAGGGCAGCGTGTGAGCAGGTTTTCGGCCAAGCCAGATGTCACCCAGGGCACGCAGCTCCTCACTCCCTCCCTGCTCAAGACCAGCAGTTGTCTCCAGGCCTTGAGACAACCTGTTCCTTGACACAGCCCCTTGCTTTGGGGACAGGGTCTTGAGGGTGCACAGTGGCCTCTCTTTGGCACATCCACGTGGCCCAAGTGGTCAGGGAGATGATGTAGCCCTCGCTCTGCCTCATGCCCAGGGCTTCAGAAGGGCACAGCACTACCCCTTGGGTGCTTTCCACCAGCATAGACCCTGTCCCCTCCCCTTGCACAGCCTGCTGTCTGGGGAGAGGATGAGGCAGCTCACAAAGCCAAACCCTTTCATTACTGCCAGATCACCACCTCCGGGGTGGCAGAGAGCAGAGAAGAGACAGCAGCTGCAGAACCAGCCGGGAGGGCTGTGCTGTCAGCTCGCTGCTCCTGACAGAGCCGTTCTGCCTCAGCTCAGGCAGAGACAGAACCGCCTTCAAAAACCCCTTGCTGATGTCAAAGGAAGTCAGGGACAGGCCTTCATTCCCCACCTCCTCGCCTGCCTACGTCAGAGCCAGCAGCACAGTCAGCAGCTCCAAAGCCCATTGTATTTGTCACCAACCCCGTGTGTCAGCTCTTGCCTACAGGGGAAGGTGAGGAGCACGAACCTGATCGTGAGCTAAGGGTGTAGATTCAGCCTCAGCTGAGGAAGACGGTAGACCTCAGGGTGCAGAAAGGAGTCAGCAAAGGTGCTGGGGAGCCCAGGTCGCATACCACGGGGATGTCACACCCTGCCCACCCCACTCCACGGCAGGATACGCACTGTGGGTAGAGATAGTCATCCGTCAGCTCCAGCTCGTCGTCGTACCCAAAGCGGCGAAGGATGGTCCAGGTGGTCTCGTGCCGGCCCCTCTGGATGAAGAGCGTGTTAAGGAAGAGGAAGCCTGCAGGAGAGATCAGGCGGCTCAGACACAGTGGGGCCAACCAAGCCTCAGGGATCCACTCCTCGGGACCACACTTTCCCTGGGAAAACGGGCTGCTTGGACAGAGAGGTCTAGTAGCCATAGCAGGCTCAGGCTTGCTTTGACAAGAGGGACTAATTAAGGCTTGGAATGAGGCTTAGCATGAGGACAGGGCTCCTCACAATGTGCTGAAGGAGATGAGCGCCTCCATCCCTCGCTTAGAAGGTTCATGGTGCCCTTGTGCTGTTACCATTCAACGTCAGGCCGTTGTCCTGCACTCCATCCGTGGTGTTCTTCCACACGACCATCTTCACATCCTCCAGGGCCTGAGGAGCTAGCGGGTTTCCAAAGCAGGACTTCTACCTCCCAAGAGAAAGAAGGTCACCATCAGCAAAGCACCCAGACAGAACAACCCTCTGTCTCAGCAGCATCCCTCTACCCTGGCAAGGAGATATTGTTTCTAGGAGAGAAAATCCACCCAGCTCAGGGATTACTGGCTTAGACCCTGTTCCTCAGCACCCCAACAACATATGACTCTCAGCATCTCCAGAGCCTCCTGCTCTTCCCACTGCAGAGCAAACTTAGTGAAGCTTAGTGAAGATGGAAGACCTGTGGATCCTCATGTGCTCGGAGATGCACTCTGCAGTGCTTTAGATGTGCAACAGCAGAAGTACTGAATGCAAAGACGACAGCCGTATCAGGAGAGGGGCAGCCTTTCTGCCCAGTATTGGAAAGAAAGGGGACCCCAGGGGCTTCCCACAAGGGACTGGGGAATATCCCAGCTCTGCAGCCAGCCCTACCTGGAAGTAGTTGAGTTCATCATCACTAAGAATCTGGTTGTTATCCTGGTCCGAGAGGTTGAAAATCCGGGTCAGTGCTCGCGCACAGGCAGGTTTCAGCTGCAATGGAACAACCGCAGTGACAAAAACAGGGCAGCAGCATCAGCCTGGCCATTCCTCCTGCCTCCTGAAACGCCTTGTGCAGAGGGGTTCCTTTCCTGCACTGCCTGGGAGCACGGTCCAGCTAGGCCAGTACCACAGCCACCTTGGAGCTGGGAGCCAGAAGCAGGACAGCCCAGATGGAAGGTTTCTCTTAGACCCTTCCCACCATGGCTAACACATGGTCTGGGGCATGAGAGCTTCTGCCCCAACATGGCCCTGGTCCTTGTGGATCTCTCTGGCCTGGATATACTCAGCTGGCTGCACTGAGCACAGGAGATGGGTATTTTCTCCCCTTTCGGCTCCCCACAGGGGTACCGCTTTCCCCTTGTTCTGGCTGCCTCGGCCCAAACTTTCCACCCTCCTACGCAGGGGCAAAAGCACAGCATCAGGCCAGAGCGCTGTGACGGGAAGGAGACTCCTCCAGCAGCTGTGAGCAGTACTTCCTACCTGCTTCTCCTCTGGGTCGTAGAGGGGGGCGGTGGGGTGCAGCACAGCTTTCTGGGCGTAGTAGAAGAGCTCAGAGATGTTCTTGAGGTTCTTGGCAGAGCACTGGGGATTCAAAGGAAAAGACAGCCCTGTGAGTGGGGACGGGCGATGGGCTGGTGACAAGGGGCAGGAGGATGATACGAACTCCCCGAACCAGACAAGTTGCGCATCAAGGCAGAGCAATGTCTGTCCACCATTAGGAAAAAAAACAACAAAAGGGAAACCTCCTGCTCATTCTCCAGCTTTGCTATGCCCAATCCACAGCCCCAGAGCCAAGAGGGGCTGCATGTAGCTCCAACACCAGTTACAGCTAGAGAGCCAGAGTGGGCAGACACTGAAACCCACTCCCTGAGAGGAAGACAAAGAACAGAAAGCCTAAAGCACAGGCCCTCAAGACCCAGACAGGGAGCAATTCTGCACAGCAATGTTAGCAGGGCAGATCTGCACAAGCTTACACCAGACAAGCGCTCCCACCCCTCAGGGAGGCTTTACAGAAACCCTCCGGTTCCCTCACCTCCACGCAGGTCTCAATCTCCGAGAACTGGTTCATGATGGGCAGGATGACATCCATGGAGCTCCCCACCTGCAGGTCGGACTTGTTTCCCACTAAAATAATGGGGATCCTGGAGAAGAAAGACGGAGTATCAGACAGCATGACCGAGGTTGCCCCTCTCTTGGTTTCAGCACTGCCCCAGCCACGCGTGCCCCCAGGCAGCAGGCTGGGGGGCCTCCCCACCCTCCTCTGCAAGGTCCACAGCAGCTTTCCTGCCTCCCACGGCCAGGAGCATCCATCTGGAGAAACAGACTGCCTGATCCCGCTTACGCTTTCACCCAGCAACAATATGTTCAGGAGCCTTTAATCCAGCACAGCAGCCTTCTGCCTAAGAAATCCACACACAGATTGCGGCTTCTGTGCTCCCGTACTCCCTTGGCAGCCTCCTCTCCCTGCCTGGCTGAGAAGAGATCAAGGGAGGATGGAACCCTCTGCCTCAACAAGATCTGCGATGGAGAAAAGCCCCCACGTTCTTCTGCTACGAGTGGTCTGGCCACAAGCTGGTTTGAGCTCAGTAACCTCAGGAGGAGGCGAGGATGGCGGGCCACCCCATAGCCTCCAGAATCCCCCAATTCTCCACCCGTGAACCACGCCACACACAGTACCTGGAGCCCTTTTCGGCTCCTCCGTTCACCATGGGGATCCACTTTGTGCGAATCTGAAAAGGCGAGCACAGGGAAAGGCCTGTCAGCACAGCCTGGGGAGGGAGAGGCGGCTCCCAGCACGGCTCCCAGCACAGGCGCCACAGCAGTCAGCAGGGCCTTGCAGCCATCTGCTCCCCGGCATTCCCCCGCACCAGCAGGCACCACAGACCCAGGGATGCTGGATGCCAGCAGAAGGATGAGACAAGCCTGTTGCCCCCCAGCAAGTGAGGACAACAGCCAAAGTGGGAGCAAGCTTGGGCTGTGCTCAGCCTGCCTCTGCTTGCAGGGGTCTCAAACCCCAAATCCCCGCAGGGCTGAGGGGGAATCAGTACCCACCCACAACAAAAAGCAATGGCAGCCAGGAAGGACCAAGCACTGGGAACCCCTTTTGCCCTGGCGCTGCTGCCAGAACAGGGCTACTCAGGGCTGTGGCAGTGAAACCGTTACCTTCTCGATTGTGGCCTCCTTGGTGACATCGTACACCACACAGACCACGTTGGCCTGCAAGAGAAAAGTGGCAGAGGGCGGTGAGCGAGGGTCCCTGCGGTGCACGCACCCGCAGCGGGGAGGCAGCCTGAGCCCGAGGCACAGCCCTGTGGCAGCCGCAGGCAGGCAGCCCCGGCGCCACACGATGCTGTCGCACTTGCACTGAAACCCAGCAGCGGCGGTTGAGCGTGCGTGAGCGTGCACACGTACACACAGCCCTCCGACAGCAACGACTCGCCTGCTGACAACGTAAGCTTTACAACGGGCTGTGCGGAGCAAAGACTCACTCCTCTGCTTCAGCTCCTGTCCAGGGAGCTGCTGCGAGTACATCTGCCTCCGTGCCCGACACCCGGCTCTGGTTCCCTGCTCCCACACCTCGCTGTCCTCCCACGATGGCTCTGCCCGTGCCCTGTGCTGGACCAGCAGCCGCTGCCCTCCTCCCCTCCCCGACCCAGCGCAGACAGCACTGACACCAGCGCTTTATTTGAAGCAGACAGGAGGGATCACTGGCCCTTTCAGGAGAGAGTTTAGCGCTAATCCTGAGGACACACAAGGGTTTAGGCAGGATTTCCTGGAGCCATTTTAAGCCTCTGTATACTCTTGTTGTCTAGTTGGAGGGAGCAGGACCCCCATGCCCGCCAGCCCACCTCCTTGGCCACTAGCCACCAAGGTGGAGAGATTAAATAGCTTTGCTCACGTGAGACATGCAGGGGAGAGACAGTTTTAATATCTGTAATCAAGAGGTCCCCTGTGCAGAGCCGAGGTTAATCCCAGGGCAGAGAAGAGCAGCTGGGCCCACCCCAGCCAGCCAGCTGGATTATTCCTCCATGGCTGCTCTGAGGAACGTGGGAGCCCTTGTCCCTCCCCCACCAGCGCTCCCTGGGGCTCCAGCTCCCAAAACTCCTCTGTGCCACTGCTTCATCAGGCAGCCACAGGGACCTAATGTAGGGAGCAGGGGGGTGTTGCCTAAGCTCAGTGAAGGCTTCTCCCCTCTTCTGAGTCTGTCAGGAACGGCCCGAGGCTGAGAGCACATGTCTGCTCAGCAGCCTCCTTCACCTCCTGGTGGGCAGTGAGCTGCCCCCCACTGCTCTCCTTCTGGAGGCTCCCCAGAGGGCTAGGACAAGCCACATACAACAGCTTACAAGACAGAGAAGGATTAAACAAACCTCTAAACAAACTGATAGCATTAATCCACAGATAAACAACTGCTTTCGCGTCTCCGGGTGGCTAATGGGGAGAGCGAGCAGCCACGTGTCACTCGCCAGCCGTGGGGCTACAGGCACCGCAGGCTCCTGTACCACAACACCCCCATCCAGCCCCGCTCACCTTAGCGATCTCCTCCTGCAGCTCATCCTCTGTCTGCTCCGACTCTGGATGGGGAAGAGAGTCATCACCAACTGCCCCTGGCAGCGGGGACCCCTTCCTGCTCCGCTCAGTCGGGCAGAGAAGGGGAGAAGTGAGGCTGGCAGGGAGCGAGGAGGGACGGGGCCCTACCTGAGTAGTCCACTATGTGCGTGGGCACCTTCTCAGGGGTGACATCAGCCGGGATCGTGATCTCCTCTGCACGAGGGGGCACCTGCAAAGCCAGCAGACTCTGTTCCAACCAACCATGCTGATCACAACCGAGAGGATGGGTGACAAGGGACTTCAGATCCCCATGCAACCACTGCCCAGCACCCTCCCTGCCAGGGCGGGATGAGCTCCAAGACCACGGATCACTCTTGGCCCACCAGCCTGCAGCTGCGGCTCGGCTCACTATAGTTCAGCCCTCACACAGCCAGTGTCCCCGCGATAAAGCCTCTGATCGCCTCCCAGCCCCAAGCCCTCCCTCAAGGCACAGCTCCCGATGGTGCAGAGTCCTGACAGGGAAGCCAGCTTTCAGACAAGTCAGTGCTGCCCGCCCCCGCTACAGCTCCGAAGATAAGCCCTCAGCACTCCCCCAGCTCTCCAGCCTGACCTCTTGGCAGCTGGGGGAAGCGCTAAGCTGATTGTCTGGACTTTGCTGCGAGAGCATGGGAAGGTGCGTAGAGCTGGTCCTCCCCCGAGCCCCCAGAGATGACGCTTCTCAGCGCAAACATCGCAGAGGGCACCATCTGCTCGTGGGCAGCGGGAGAAGCCACCTGACAGCACAAGGCAAACACGCCCGGCCAGACCGATCCTGTTTCCCCATCCGAACTGTGATGGGACAGTGAGCTGCCAAGCTGGAGGCTCCAAGGGGCACACGCAGGCAGGCTGGACGCTGCTCCTCGGAGATGGCCCAGCTCAAAGCACCAGGCCTGTCTCCAGACACGTGCAGAAGGGCAGGGAACACAGCTCAGCCCCTTCCAAGCGCTCTGTGCTGGTGCCACCACAGCGAGGCCAGAACTGGGGAGCAAACGGCCTTGACACTCAGAGCAAGGCTGGGCCCCACCACCTGCTGTGATGGTGGACACAGAGACCCCCTCCAGCCCCAGCACACCAGCTGCAGCAGCGGGGAGCAGGGCCCTGGGAGGTACCTACGCCCCTCCCCAGGGCAAACGGGATCCCAAGTTAGGGAGCAGAGCACAATCTGGAGCCACCGCCATTTCAGCTGGAGCTTCGTGTGGTCCTCACAGGCTTAAGCTCGGCCAAACCAGCCCCGCGGCTGTCACACCTCCCCAGGGAGCTGCGTCCACCTCCTCGGACGCCCCTGCCTCAGGCTGGTACCACTCGGGACAAAGCTGCCCCACCGCCGCCTGGCAGGGCAGCCAGCGGGAGGGGGCAGGCCCCTCCTCACGCTCACCTCTTCAGGGAACTCCTCGCCCACCAGAGCCATGATCAGAGATGTCTTCCCCACCTGGGCTAGGGAAGAAAGGGAAGACGTTGGCACCGGCCCAGCAGAGCCTGAGCGGCTGCCACGATTGGAGCCAGCGGCCGGCGCCAACCGCACCCGCGGGGCACCGGGGCGGCTCGGCCCGCGGGCGAAGGGGACGCCGGTGTCCTTGCCCTGCGGGAGACCCGGGAAGGGGGGGGGGGGGGGGGAAGCCGGTAAGGCGGTGCAGCGCTTCAGCCCGGGGCTGTTGCAGGGTGCCTACGGGAAGGGCCCCGCCCGCAGGAACCGCCACATAGGGGGGCCCGCGGGGCTGGCAACGGCGGCCGGAGGGCATTGCTACCGGGGCCGCCGCGGCGGGGGTCACGTCCCCCGCCCCGCTAGGCCCGCCCGGCGGCCGGGGCAAGGGGCAGGCCCGGCTGCTCCCCCCTGGCCTGCCCCGCCGGCGAGGGGCAGCCGACGGGCCCCAGGAGCCCACCCCCCCGCCGCCCGCCTTACCCTCCCCGAGGAGGAGGATACGGACGTCCCGCTTCATGGCGGCGCCGCCGCCGCTCCCGGGGCCGCCGCCGCCGCCGCCGCCGCCTCCCCCCCGCCGCTTCCGGCCGCACCACCGAGAGGCGGCGCAGAGCGGCGCGGGCAGAGCAGCGCCCCCTAGCGGGTGGGGGTGGGGCACAGCACACCAGAGACCTCCCGCCTTCAGCTTTCGATGTTTTTATTAACAAAAAAACCCAAACCAAATCAAAACGGGAAATGGAGGCGTAGAACACATCCCGCAACCGGCCGGGCCTGGCCGGCGGGCCCGCCGCCGCGTCCGGCCGCAGCAGCCCGCGGGGGGGAGCGGAGGGTGAGGCTGGGGCCTGGTTGGGGCCTAAGCCGGGGCCTCGCCTAGGAGCGGGAGCCGGGGCCCGGCCCAGGTGAGGGGGGGCCGGCCTTCTATGCTGGAGAAGCGCCACTAGTCCAGGGACCTCCCGGCTCAACTGCCTGTGAGCTCCCAGACGAGGACGGCGCTGTGGGAGGCCGTGAGGAGGCAGCGGCCAGAGGGGGCGAAGCGGCAGAGGTGGACAGCATCATCGTGGCCGGCGTAGTCCTGGGCATCGCTGGTGGGACAGCGCAGCAGCCTCAGGAGCCGTTCTGTGGGGAAAGGAGGGGGGTCAGTGGCGTGGGAAGGGAGCTTGGTGCCGGGAGAAGGGGACTCTGCTGCCATGGGGCTCATCCCTGCCAGGAACACCATTCCCAGTCACCCCCCGGCCCCTCTCCACCCCCCTGAGTCAATAAGGTGAACGCCAGGAGACAGCTTCTCGCTGAAGCAAGCAGGGAATTAACAGCTGGTAATGGGGAAAGAGCGGGACACGGCCGCTCCACGCTGTGTGTCAGACTGTCACATTGCAGCAATGGATGTGGCACCCATGTGTTAGTGCTGCTCTGCTGTCTCGCACCCCCCTGAAGCGTCCAGACCTGGGCTTGGCGGGTGGCCTGCAGCTCTGGGGCAGACATGGAGCTCACCCCGCTCTTGGGAGCTGCTGTCAGAGCACAATGGATGTAAGTGCAGATACAAACAGCTACAAGAGTGAGGTGCCCTTGACAGCAGAAAGGTACTGATCGGCCCTGTGCTGGGGGAAGGTCCCTTGTGGCTCCTGGGGGCTGTAGCTCACACAGCGGCAGAGCTGTTTGCTTGTAAGTGGAGATGAAGACAGCCCGTAACCTCAAAGAGTCATTCAAGTGACAAATCCTGCTCATTGACAAACAGGACTGAGCTCATGCATCTCATTTCTGACCTATGACTCTCCCACAGCTTTCTCCTTGCCTGATGCATACCCTGTCCCGGGAGCAGGGCAGCTACCTGCAGTCCTGGGACTGTAGCTCCCAGGGTCCCAGGGCACGGGCTAGCGTGTGTGCATGTCTCTCTCGTTTAAAGGAAAAAAGACACTTGGTTTCCCTGCCACTCACAGGAAAAAGGGGAGATCCCTCCCCACCAAAGGCAACCTGGGGACAAGGCAGCCTGAGCAGCAGTGCCCGTGGCACCCTCTGGTACTCACCGCCGAAGCCGACAGCGATGAAGCGTGCTGCAGGAGACAGGCTCAGTGACGTGGCGAAGTATGGCAAGGAGATCTTCTCAACTACCTGCGCTCCAGGAAGAGAAACACCAACACCTCAGAAATGAGCAGGCAGGAGACCAGAGCTGCTGCAGTGACAGTCGTTAGGACAGTAAAGGGCTCCTCTCAAAGGGGAGGCTGACAGATGCACAGCACCTCTCAAGAGCTCGGAAACCTGCCAAAGGCATCGACTTTCCAGAGGAGACTCATCTCAAAGATTTAGAGATCGTTAGCGCTCCTGAAAGCAAACGCCTTCCCCTCCAGTCGGATTGAAAGGCAGCAGGGCAGCAGCAGGGACTGGCAGCCTGCCCAGACACGCAGCCCGAGGCAGGGGCAGGGCCCTGCCGCTCACCAGTTACCTGCGCCAGACTCCAGAGTTTCTGAGATGAAAAGCTGTTGCCCTGAGCAGCTGCTTGCCTGAGCCCACCCCACACTCTCAGACTTGGCTTTACACGCAGGGCAGCACTGCCTCCCCCACGTCGCACCTCATTCGATGTGGCCACAGCCCCGCAGGGGCAGAGGAGCGCCCGTGTCACCCTGACAGGGCACGAGTACCTGTTTCTTGCGCAGACTGTAAAACAAGGCTTCCTTCTGCATCCCAAAGCCGACGTAGACCAGGGTACTGGGTTCCCAAGGGCAGAAGGCAGCCAGGCTGGGCGGGAGGCTGCCGAGGCCCTGGAGGGGGAAACCAAAGGGAACAAAATCGAGGCTAGCTTCTCCAGCACAGTGGGGGACAAAAGGAAAGCATGGAGGGACACCAGCCCTTGGGCCCTGGGTGTCTAAGCAGCGGGAAATTAGTATGATGGAGGTTGTTTCCTCCCTCTTGCATTGCCATCTCAGATGTGCTCACAGCAAAGAAGCAAGGAGCAATCCCACACTGCCATGGAAAGCTGAAGCAAATTGTTTACTGAGATAGGAGAAGGATACGCAAGGGTCCAACAGGTTGAATTTCCACTGAGGCATTCTTGCTGCAGGGGCTTGAAGGTGGGATTGGGTTATGGATTGGTTTAACACAAGAAAATGGGGCACAGAAGATAGATCTTTAGTAGTGGATGCAAGATCAGTCCTTCACCTGTTCACTGTGGGGACACCTGTAGCGAGTTTCCTTCATGGAAAGGAAATCCATCATTTTGGAAACAAACAGAAGAAACGTTGACAGAACCCAACTGCTGTATGGGCCCAGATGGTGCTTGGCCCTGAGGGTGGCAGGCTGAGGCACCTCTGCTTGCCCCCCAAAAAGACCCAGCTCCCTTCTGCGTGCCAGTGTCATGTGTACTGGGGAACATCTCCACGTCCTCTCCGCTACAGACCCTCCTCCCTTTCTTGCAGGTGTCCTGCTGCCCAAATCCCACACCTGAGTGGGAGCCCAAGTGTTCTGCAAAGCATCACAGACACACAGGGTTAGAGTACTTGGCTCTGTGAACCCAGCACTGGGCTCCAGGCTCTGAATATTCATGCTCTTTGGGAACGTCAAAGTTAGCAGCATGCTCATAATTAGGTCTCTCTTCTGTGCGCTGTTCTCACTGCTGCCTGTGCTCTGTTTTGCGTGGCACAGGGGTGTCAGCTCTTTGCAGATGCAGTTTTTGACTCCTCGTGCTTACAAAAGTCAGTGCTTCCCAGCAGTTAGGCGCTGCTACAATTCCCGCTGCCTTTCGACACGCAAGAATGTGTGCTAACAAGATACTCTACGAGCAGCAGAACTAATAAAGATGACTTTCCTAAGCACACACTCTCTTTGGCCCCATCCTGCTCAGAGCCTTGAGGCATCTCTCCTCCAACTCGGCTGGTGCCAAGACCCACGCCGTGAGCAGGCAGGGGCTGGCAGGTGCCACTCTCACCTCGGGTCTGGCAGGAGCTGGGAAGCTGAGCCAGTCGAGGAGTTCGCACTTATCCTTCAGCCAGTCGGAAGCCCAGATGCTGACCCGCCGGTCCGAGCTGGTGGCCAGCCAGAGCTCGCCTCCTTCCACCCCAAAGTCACGGTACTACAGAAGATAAAAGCAAAGCTGTGACTCTGGCAGTACAGAAGCTTCAAAGAAAGCTGCCACTAGAGCTCATGGGAACACAGGCCTTATGCCGTAGGGGATCAACACCGGGATTAACCTCCATTTGGGCAGTGCTATGTTAAAAGAGTGCTTAAAGTCACTTAGAATAAAATAGGAAGCCGTGGTATTGGAACCGGCGGCACACTCCGGGTTGAAAACACCAGCAGAAGAGTCTGCTAAAGGAGAGATGAGCACCTGGCCTGACCGACACAGATCTCTTCCCCTGAATGCCCTCCAGATCTGCACATCTCCTAGGGTAGTGCTTGCAGATACCGTGTGTCACCTAAAAAAGTCCTTCACCTAAAACCGAGGAGGATCTCCTAAGTCTAGAATTGCCAGGGAACACAGCCTTGCAGCCTGAGAACTTAGGCTAAATTATTCTCATTTCTGCTGCGTGAAAGAAAAAGGCTCTCCGTGAAGAGAAGGACAAAGGAGGTGCTGCACAACTGAGTCTTCCTAGCTCCACAGAGGAACCGTACGAAGAGCCAGCTACACACTGGAGGCCAGGCTGCCAATGAGCAAAGCGGGGAAAGCACGCCGAGCCCTTTCTCAGGTGCACAGGAGGTGAAAGCTCACAGCCCGGGCTGCTCTCAAGGGGTACTGCTCTCTGAGAGCCCGTGGCGCAGGGACACGTCACACCTGTGTGTGCAGTGTGTATACAACAGCCACCAAAGGTACCCCCAGCCCGCAGGCACAGCCTCACTCAGGATTGCACCTGCAACGCCCACGGCTTTACCCCACTGAAGACATCCCTGGAAAAACTGAACAGAAGTTACTGGAGGGAACGGGGGCCCGAAGAGGAAAAGTGAGGGACAATGAAGGAAACTCGCTGCCCGATCCAGCCACGCTGCTGCTGCTTCCCACAGCTGTGCAGTGACACATGGGGAACTTGCTCCTACACAGCGCCGGGGCAGAGGGTGAGGTCTCACCTGCTTCCTGGTGCACTGGAGGACAGTGATGGGGGAGCCTTTGTGCTCAGCAAGGATGTGGATAGTTATTCCGGTGTGAGGGCTGCTGACAGCTACGAGCCCATCCTTGTCCCCTGATAAGATCATTTCTCCTGTGGGGAGAGGAGAGAAAAGAATAGGATGCTTCTTGTAGGAGAAGAAAAAGCCCATAGGGGAAAGGTCGTGGGATACTGGTCTCCCAAAACACTGTGAAAGGCTGGGAACGTCTGACTCAAGGGCTGGGTAAGGTGGGATGTCTCAGAGACACCCACTAAAACACTACACTGAGGAAAAACTGCTGCAGGTTGTAAGCAGGAGGACACAAAGGCATGTTTGTTGTACACAAACCCCCTTTGCTATACCATTGCCAATATACCTCCCGTGTCCCACTTACCACGTGCCCAGCTGGCAGCTACCAGAGCTCATTGATACAAGTTCTCTGGCCCTCCCTGGCCCCAGGTTTTTGGGCAGGTCACCACTACACAAGACCAGCTGGAGGTGAGGATAACCCAGGCACAACCAAGCCACGCTCCCCGAGGCAACATCTCCCCACTGTTATAACAGGCAGCCTCACCGTCTGCGGAGTAGGCAATTGCTGTCAGCGCAACGGCATGGGGGTGCATTTTCAGCTCCATCTCTGTCCTGGAAATGCTGAACACGCGGATGGTGCCATCGCTGTACCCTGCTACTACATGCTGGCTCTCAGCTGCCCACGAAACGACAGAATGAGGCTCCCAGGCCAGGCACTGGCAGCTCTGCAAAACAACCAGGGCAGAGACCCAATGACACAGTGAAGAGAAAAGCACACTAAAAGCTCCACCTGCAAGGTTTCTCCAAGTTTAGCCTGCTCTGTGAGGACACAGCAGTCCTTGCAATCCCAAGCAATGGACTGTGCCCTCTACCAAGAGGAGGAGATTGATGTACCACAAACAATTACCTGGTTGAGCACCTGGAACTGTACCACCAGCTCCATGCTGCCCAGAGACCAAATCCTCACGCTGCCGTCTTCCCCGCACGTTGCGCAGTGAGTCTCATCAGGACTGAAGCACACTTCGGTCACCTGCAGCGAGAACGGAGATGGGGAACTGGGACCCTACAAATGCCGCAGCCTAGAGGACATCAGCTCCTTTGCCCTCTCATCCCCCAGGACCCCCCTCATGGGAGACACCAGAGAAGGTGGCCCAGACCTAAAGGAAGGTGGGGTACTTTGGTTTTGTGCTTAAATCTTGGGCTGACAACTAGGCTTGTAATGGAAACCAGTAAACCTAACGCCAAAGCTAGGACCAGGCACTACACGACTTAGGTGTAAGTAAAATATCTTATCTTTTACCATTTGAAATCTTTTTTTCTGTAGCGTAAAGATAGCCCAAAGCAACAGCAAAATTCAAACCAGTCATTCTCCACCTGTTTGGGCTTTTTTTTTTTTTTTTTTTTTTTAAATATTTTAAGCAAAGAAAACATTGCTAGCAAACAGAAGACAGGCAGAAGTCGGAGCACTCAGGAATGAAGCCTCAGTGACTGCAAACTACAGTCTTCCGCTCCAGCAGAAAGGCCCAGAGCTGCTCCCAGGCAGAGGCTGTTAAACACCTAAGGTTAGAGCGGATGAGCTCAGACTTCTTGATATTGGCCTCCTCAGTGTACACAGTTCTCTCTAGACTCCTCCGTGTGCCTCGTCAGTGCAAACGAGCCCTGCAGCTCCCTGAGCTCTCCCGTGGCCAGACCAGGGAACGTTTCTGCAGCCCGCACGCACTTCCCGGGGCATGGACAGCACACACAGCACTTGCTGCTCTGCGGGACAAACCACCCCGGCCTGGCCCCTCTAACCTTGTTCTTGTGGCCGCTGATTAGCCGGATGCTTGTGTTCTCCGTCCAGTTGATGTACCACAGTGTTCCTGCCGTGGTGCCCACAATTCCCATTTCTAGAGAGTCATCAAAGGCTGCACTGACTATTGTCCCATCGAGGGTAATCTCATGTTCTAGCAGGACTGAGCAAGACCTGGTGGAAAGGAGGATACGAGAAGGACTGGCTCAACTGTTGGAACAGCCACTCTGCCTCCTTTGAATGCAATTTTCTAATGAGCCCAGTCATGTATTTGTAGCTAAACGGTTCAATGAAGCGCTCCTGTACATTGAACAGTGACTACCATTATATTTGCGCTGCAACCATCTTTTATAGGAAAGAAAGAAAACAGGGGGTGCAATAGTGCAAGAGAAGAAACAAAGGCCATGTATTTTCACTAATTCTCTTAAAGGAGTTCCTACAAATCACCAACACAAACTTCAGGCGTGATAAACTCCACCCATTTCCAGTATTAAGAGGGTTCAGCTACCTGTGGCAAAAGTTCAGTAAAAAGATCCAGACAAAAAGAATCAGCAGTCACGGGATGGAGAGGAAAAGCTAAGGATGAAGAGCAACGGGAGCAGCACGGTTGCCGGCAGAGCTGATGTCTGTCCGTGAAAAGCCACCTCTCAGACAGGTCCTGGGAGCTGCCAGGTGAGGGGAAGAGCATCTCAAGAGCACAGAGTGTTCTGGAGATGGGTGCGCACACAGTGGGGACGCTGAGGCCACAACCTCCTACCTGGCGTCGGGACCTTTCAGCCTCAGCTCCTGCACGGCAGCCACTGCCCACAAGCGGATGCGTTTCGTGTTGCTGCCGCTCACCAGCCTGTTACGCCGACACACCAGCACACCTGGGATGCCACAGGGGAACAAAGGGCACCCGTGAATATCCACCGCTCTCAGCCACCACCCAAAGCATGCTCCTGACAGCCAAGTCACTGATTCATTCGGGCAGGGCAGTGGGGGTCTTTTACAGCCCAATACCCAGCGTTTTTACAGACTAGATGTGGACCCCCCAGCTCTGATGAAGAAACTCAGAGAAATCCAGGCAAACCCGGATCTATTGCCACCCCACGCATCTTGTATCCGACACAGCAAACTGGTTTTCCGAGCACAGCTGAAATCGGAAGACTGCAAGCTCATTGCTCTTCTTTCCAAACGAGTTCCCATGGAATTTGTTACAGCCCTGACAGATGAGCAGGGCATCTGCACTCACCGATCTCACCCTCGTCGGCCTCCCATGTCATGAAGCAGCAATTAGTCTCGGTGTCCCACACGCAGATCTGGCCTGAGTTGGTCCCACTATAAAGAAGAGTGTCGGCACCGTAACAGAGAGAGGTCAGCTCCACCGGCCCTAGTACGTCCGGGGCAGAGGCCCGATGAACCTGGCAGAGCACATAAAACAGAGATGTCCAAGAGAATATGGCACTTACCTACACCAGAAAAAGAAAAACCCTCCTCCTACCCTCAGTTTATGCAGTTAATGCCTCAAACACAACTGAAAGCCATTCATGGTCAGCCAACATCATCTCACTAAGAGAAATCATCAGCTCTCACAGACTTGTGGGGGCAGAGCCTCCATCGCACTCACCAGGGGCTATGGAGAAGAAGTCAGAGATGCTGAACAGAAATTTTAGGAGAAGGTAAAACTGAGGTTTACCTTGAGGTTGACATCAGCTCCCTGCTGCTCCAACAGCCAAAACATCACAGCTCCCTTCCCCACGCAGGCCAGGTCTCTGTGAGAAAGAGGACTAAAAGCCACGTCGTGGACCGGCTCCGAGATACAAGTCGATAATATGAGTTCGTAAGTGTAGGTATTCCACAGAGCAATGGTTTGATCGCTGTAGTCCCCTAAGTAGAACATGAAAGACGTCAGGAAGAAATTCTACAGCCTCAGGATACTCACAAGCAGACACACTGCACACACCCATCAACTGTGTCACTCCCTTGTCCAGTTGTTCAGAGACAACTGCTGTGAACACCATCCCAGGAAGGGACACGGCTCCTCGTGTGCTCAGCAAAAGCTGCACGAAATGATGGGTCCTCTTCTGGGTTGAGGACAGACATAACTGACCCAACGCTTCGTGCTGGAGGTTGTAGCCAATCTGGGGCTGCAGCCAGCGTTTGATCTGGCTGATGTGGTAGGGATTCCAGCAGACAGAGCAGGTTTTCTGCTGTTCCTACATCATTAGGAGCTACTGCACACCTCATCGTATGCCCCACACAAGCTCCTCCAGTGATACTGTACAATCAGAGCTCACAACAGTCTTGACATAAGAAAGGGATGTCACCTTTGCTGAGATGGGAGCTGACCTTAATGGAAGCCATCGTATTTGGGTGGCAGCAGAAGGCATTGGCCTCCGTGATGGTGAAACGTCCCCAGCTCCCAGACAGCTCCAGAGGACAGTGCTCTCCTGCTGCCTTTCCCAAGCTCCACAGTCTCAGGGGAGACTTTCAGCTTTTCTCTTCTCCGCAGCCCAGACCGGAGCTGGAGGAGGGCTGCTCTCCCACGCTGCTCCACGGAGAGCACAAAGCTCTCTTTCTCTCTCATGAAGCTTGCTTTTTTTCCAAGGGCAGACTCACCAGCCCAGAGAGAGTGTATTGCCTGCTCCACAGGTCCTCTCTCATGCAAAACAAGAACTTACTAATTGCATATTTGTCCTTTAAATGTCCCCTGCCTAAAGAAAACAGACAGCTTGTGCTGGCATCGCTGCCTGGCAGGAGGCTCACAGTTTGAAACCTGGCTACTTCTATGCGATTCCACCTAAGCAGCAGTAAGAAGTCCAGAACAAGGCTTTTCCCTTTGGATACTATATATAGTAACTGCAAACTATTTACACAGGCTTAACAAGCACTAGTGAGCCAGAAGAAAGCTGTAACTTCAAGAAAAACGAGCTAGCTGGGGCAATGAGAAAGAACTGAAGGGGAGCTGAGGGGAGCCCAGCGTTCGTGCCTGTGGCTGAGGCACACGGGGTGTGTGCTTCCCCTCGAAACGCTCCTGAGAGCACCCTGGAAGTACACTCAGCTGCAAAGAGTACCTCTGCAGGTGATCACTCGTGGGAGGACCTGAGATCACTTGCAGTTTTACATGCTGCGTTATCCATTGTCCTGAGGCTACCAAGCAACAGCTTCATACCTGCGAGCCTGGTATGCATCTCGCAGGGATTACACATCTGTCTGCTCTAGGGTCTACTCCTGCACCCACATCTGGCGTTACAGGTATACTCACCGAGGGTAATAAGGAACCTGTCGTCCCGCGAGAATGCCATGGCTTGTACTTGTGTCTCGTGATGGAAGAGACTCACTGTGCAAACCCCATCCTGGATGTTCCAGATGCAGATCTGACAATGGGAGTCTCCACTCCTCTTTCCTGAGGCAGAGGCAAGAACCTAACAGAACAATATATTGTCACTGAGACCTTGGTAAACAATTAGAGAACACTTCATTAGTTAGTCTTAGCAACTATTAGTCTCAAATTAAAGTGATGTGGTTGGCAACTGGAAAATTCTGCGAGAACAGCCATCAGCTGACGGCAGGAGGGAACGGTAGCATCACCCAGAGGAAGGAAACAGCCTTTACCATCGCACTGAGCCAGCACAATGGACAGCTAGGCTCCGAAACCATTTACTGTATTTCCATAACCCCAGGTCTCCATGCAGCAGGCAGAAGAAGGAACAGACAAATTGGAATTTTAGTCTGTGACATTCTTTTAGCTCAAAGCGACAATGACCAAACCCAGCCCAGGGCAGCAGAAGCCTCTCCTACCTGGGCATCGTGGCTGATGGCGAGCGTCGAGATCTCCTCTGCATGGCCAAACCAGTGATTCTGTGACCCCGAGTGCAGGTCTTCAACCACGATGACGCAGCCGCAGGTGTAGGCAAAAAAACCTAGCAGAGGAGGAGATGGGATGCTTTCATGTAAAGGCTTCACATACAGCACCAGCTACAACCTACGTCACAATTCAGGGGAATTATTTTTTATTTTTTTTTCAGTGATACATAAAAGCTGACTCTTCTATACAGCTTGTCAGCAGCATTCCCATCAGGTTGAGAGTGGAGTAAGGACAAATCTCACGTCCCCTACGCCAAGCAAGGCAAAGCTGTTGGGCATCGCTCCAGCCTGGGGAAAGGAGGCAAAATGGCCTTTGTGAGAGCTTTCCCTTCTGCTCTTCCACTCAAGCATGAGTCTGCCCGTATCAACTGGCGTTTACCAGTAGCAAAGAAGAAGGGTTACTGGATTTTACCAACACAAAGAACCCCTGTGTTAAAGCAAAGATCCCAACCCAACAGCTAGAAGATCGTAAACTGGGGTCACTACACACATCTCTTGCCCCCTCCAGAGCCTTCCCGGTATACCTGTGTCTGGGTTCCACACCATATTCCCTCTGCCGTTCCCGTTGTAGCCGATCACTGCTTTCAGCTTTAAGACCTCACTGCCAGCTGGAGGAGGTAAGAAATTCTGCAAGAAAAACAGACACTAGCTTAAAATAAGCTCTAGAAGGATGGCCCGGTCAGGTACATTCAACACCCACGTAAGGAGCAGCATGCGTGCAGGAACACACACACACACACACACACTCACGCACACAACACACAAATCAAGCCAACATCCACACAATTCAAATTCAACACGTCAACAGCTGAATACCAAAGGGCACACTTATAGATAGAAAAGAGAAACTGCACCAGCAAAACCAGGCACAGATGCTTTCAGATGGGGCACAAAACAGGCTGGCAGCAACTGCCCAGCCGACGAGCAGCTGCTAATCCTGCTGGGAAAGAGTTCAATGGGTTTTGCTGACTTGGGGACGTAGATGTTTCAATAGGAAGACGGTGGAGGGGAAAAAAATGCTACCAGGTGGAGGGACAGAGGAGAGAATTGAGGGTGCAAGCCGAATGTAGCTTTTCTCCCAGCACCACGAGCAGCAGAGCTTAGGAAAAGGTTGAGTTAAGTTTCTGGTTTATTATTGCTCTGTTTGTTAACAGAGCGAGAGCTGTGCCTTGACTATCTTCAATACGCTCCATGGATTGCCTTCCCCAGCCTGCTCTGCCAACACATCTGCTCGCAAATATGGGTGCGCGATGAATCACTCCATTGCTCACTCGTCTTTCACTTTCAATAGCACATGCCATTTCCATTTCTTTTGAATAAAAATGTATGCAGATTTGCTGAACAGAAAGAAAGAGAGTTGATCACAACTCACTTTTTACTAGTCTGGAAAGAGCGGCACGTAGAGAAGAGAGGGGGACTAATGCTGAGGGTTTCTAATTGAACATCAGGCCCTGGGGTGCGTTTCACAAACTGCTTTCAAGCAGAGAAGAAAACAGAAACAATTTGGAAAATTCACCTATCCCAGCCCCAAAATGCCTGTTTGTCCCCTGCCCGGGGAACCAGCACAACTCTCACCTGGGGGAGCACTGATGCCTTAAAGCGAGGAGTGAAATGCCGGTAGGAATCTGGGCGGATGGAGCATTGGGACTTGGGACTTTTGGTCTCCTTTCTGGGTTCTGCCACACAAAGAAGAAAACAGTATCTATGGGATGCTGCTTCTGGGAATGGTTTGGGAGCTGCAGCTAGGCTGCGCCTTGCTGCCTGCTCAGATGCTGCGCATGTGTGTGCACACACACACAGATGAATTAAAAAAAAAAAAAATTAAAAAAAAAAAAAAAAATCAGACTGCAGCGTCGTGCGTGCTCCTACACCACTGGCCATAGGAAAAGCACCGGCTTTCCAGGAGCAAAGGAGGACCATCCATCTCCTCCCATCATCCCGCTCAGCCACACCACGCTGGAAACAGCCTAAAGGCATCCACACTGCGTGCCCTGGGCATCGCTGCGAAAGCATAAGCCCCACAGCTAGAAAGAGGTCTTCAACGAGAGCGGCGGAGGTATAGTTTTACATTGAAGCTTTCCAACAAGTGCTGCCTGGGGCTGAGCGCTGGCAGCTGCCTGCTTCTGGCGGCTCGCCACGAACTGCTGCAGCTTTGAGGCTGTGCATCTATTAATAGAGACGTTAGAAGCTTTAATTTCAGACGGGTTTAATAGAACGTGCCACTTAGAAATGATATTGGCTCCAAGCTGAAGAGGGGCTTCTGGCGTGCCTAGAAGCAGCAGCAGGGAAAGAGCCAGAAGAACAAGCAAGCTTGGGGACCAACGTGAGCTTTCCTCAATTCTGACTTCCCTTGGTAAATCCCACCCAAGGGAAAAACCCCGAGGAACACATTGCTGCCCTTCGTCTCACAGCTCAGAGCACATGTCCGGGTCTATCTGTACCATATTAATCATGGTCTTTATTTTTCAGGGATAGACCAAGCCGCCATGCAAGCCTGTGCACGTTGTGCCCGTAAGGAGCCAAGCTTTGTACGTGGTGGGAAAACCCCTCATTTACCGTTTGCTGATTCTCCAGGAGACTTCGAGTGCTCCTGCCTCACTTTAGGCTTCACAACAAGCAGCTCCTCATTTCTGACCGGCTCCACCACAAGGACCGAGGCATCTTTATCTCCGTTCGCCACCATCCTGCTGCTGCCTGGCAGACCTGCTTCCTCCTCTTTGTCCGACTCAGAGAAAATACCTGAAGAGAAAAATCAGTGAAAGGACAGAGCCATCCGTGTCCTTCAAGACTGCTTCACATGTGACCGACCCTTTGATTCTGGCAGTGTCATTCTCCTGCTCTGTGTAACAACCCATCTGTTAGGGTGGAGGGCAAAGCGGACATTTCTTTCTGGGTACGCCCAGCAAGGTATTTACCGTAGCCCTCAGAGAAGCTCTGCTGGCAGCTTAGTCTGTGGAGGAGAGCAGAGGATAAAGCGGTGCCAAACCCCAACACCTCTGGCTGGCTTTGTCCAAGTTAGGGGAAGGAAAGCGCAGACTGGTCTCTCAGTCTGCAGGATGGGGCTCACGGGCAGGGACGGCTCCAAGGGCGCTGCTGAATTAGGCAAGGAGTTTCTCCTAAAACCAGATTAAATTTTCCTCTTTCCTGCAAGCAGTTCCTCTTACTTTGACATCCCACTTGGTGGACAGAGCTGACATCCAAACACGGTGGCGAGGACAACAACGGGAGAGGAACTGTCTGCCGAGGTGTCTCAGAGGCATCCTTGAGCTTCTCAGAGCTCCCTTCTGTGAAAAGAAAAGGGTTTGTGTAACTTCCTTCATCCCTTATGTCCTCTCATCCTCCTGGGTTGATTGATGGCGATACCTCCAAGCTCATTTCTCCAGCTTCCTCCTACAAAGGAGAAGCCACTTCTCTGCCCTTTGAGAAAGAGAGGGACAGACAGACAGGAGGGACAGACAGACAGAGGGACAGTGAGGGCAGGGAAAAAGAAGACAGAAGAGATGGAGGCAGGGAAGGACAGAACACAAAAGCTGAAAGACCTACCAGAAAACCCAGAGCAGCTCTGCTCAGAACATCCCCTCTTTGGCAGACTCCCCCTGAGAGGTGCTAGTTAATTGAAAACTGTCCCTTGGGGTTAATTAGCTGGTTAGGCTCCTGCTACCTGACCCACTGAGGGAAGGAACCAAAAACCCCCCAACCCCTACCCTCAGCCATGAAGAGCAGCGGTGAAAGAGCTGCCAACCTGCCGGCCAGCGCAACTCACCGGAGGAAGCAAACTCACCTGCTCCTGGCAGCAGAGCGGACTTGGAGGAATGAGCCCTGGGAAGGCAAGGAGACTGGTGTTACACCGAGGGGAGATCACAGACTGGTGAGGGTCAGAAGGGCCCTCTGGAGCTCCCCCAGTCCCACCCCCCGCCAGAGCAGGGACACCTACAGCAGTGGCACAGGACACATCCAGGTGGGTTTGGAATGGCTCCAGAGTGGGAGACTCCCCCCCCCCCACCCCCCCCCTCTCTGGGCAGCTGTGCCAGTGCTCTGCCGCCCGCACAGGAGAGAAGTCCCTTCTCATGGTTAGATGGAACTTCCTATGGTCAAGTTTGTGCCCGTTCCCTCTTGTCCTGTCACTGGGCACCACTGAAAAAAGACCGTTCCCATCCCCCTGGCACCCTCCCTTGAAGGATTTATAAGCATTGATAAGATCCCCCCTCAGTCTTCTCTTCTGCAGACTGAAAAGCCCCAAGTCCCTCAGCCCTTCCTCATAAGAAGGATGCTCCGGTCCCATCATCATCTTCGTAGCCCTTTGCTGGACCCTCTCCAGCAGCTGATGGGGCAGGTGGGGTGATGGGAAGCAGCGGAAGGCACTGCCCAGCACAGTGTACTTACCCAGCTCGGGGTGACCGCTCTGCAGGTAGAGCCAGGAAATCCCAGAGGAAGATGGCATCTCCAACGCTGATGACATGCCGTTGGTCTGGGGTGAAGGCCACCTGGCGCACTGGCTCCGAGTGGCCAATGTACACCTGAGAGAGAGCACGCCTTGAACTTCTCCATCACCACGTCTCTCCTATCAGCATAGCGGTTACTGTACTCCCTGCCCTGCCCAGCCAGCGCCTCAGCAGAAGATCCTCTCAGAGGTCGGCACCCCACCTCCAATGCTCAGACCTGGCGTTGATCAACCTAGGGCTGAGCTTCGGCACACTGATCTGGAGAAACAAGCAGAAGCTGAAAACCCTCAAGGTCTTATCCTAGCTCTCAATAACTCTGAAACCCTGGACGAGCCATTTTCTTCTCTGGGCGGCTCTGTCCCTAGCACACAGGTAACATCTACCCCTGTCCTTCACAGAGGGTCTCACTAGGGGCGGTGCTTTGGCCCCAGCCTGTGCTCGGTGCCGGGCGTTATACCAACGTGGGAATAGGGCTGTGTTTTTCAGCTTCTGGGCAAACTGGGACTGAGTCAAACAGAGGGTATTTGCTGCTGTCTTCTCCAGGGACTCGGAATCGCAACACCAACCCCCTCCCCTCCCTTTGTGGGCAGTACCTGGAAGTTGACATCGAAGCGCATCCGATAGTCCCACACTTTGATAACTTTGTCGCCAGCAGTGAGCAGGTACCTGCTGTCCTTGCTCAGTGCCAAGGAAGAACAGGGCAGCTTGTGCACGGGAGACACCTGAGGACAAAAAACGACACCAGCAGCATTAACTGAGCTAGTTCACATCCTCACTTACGCTTCAGCAAGAGGATAGGAGTGTGACAGCATGGAAAATAAGGACAAGCTCAGGCTCACCCTGAGCACAACCACGCCAGGATAGCTACATGCTTGCCACTTGTGTTTCTTTGAAGCCTGTGAACTCCAGGATGAGCTCTTCTCTCCTACAGCCTCCTACAGTGACATGAAGTGCCAAAGCCCCACACAACACAAGATCTCAGTGCCTGAATTTCATAGCATCCTACCTCTCGCACCAGTCGTCCCGTTTTTGCATCAAGCACAAGGATTTTATTGGAAGAAGTGGACACCAGGAGCTCGCTTCGAGGCACCGGAGCAAAGCAGACTCTCACTGCAGAGTCCAAGGCTGTGCTGTTCAAATTGAGGATGCTGATGTCCACCCTCAGCAGCTGTGAAACAAAGAGCTACTGAACAAACGTCCTGGAGCAAATACTGCAGAAGGCTCGGGATTGCTCTCGTGGCTCTCCTAACGTGAGGCTACAAAACCCACCCCCAGAGAAAGGTCTAGGGGGCTGCAGGGTCCAGGCAATGTCCCTGTTGCCCAGGAGAGCAGCTCACAAAAAGGAGTTGGAGCTGACAGTCTACACAAGAGTTCTCCAGATTATCTTTCTAGAGGGGAATGAAGCTGGAGAAGAAGAAACCTTGACTTTGCTGTTTCTGTCTCACAGAATGGAAAACAAACCTCATTGTGAGCACCCTGAGCAAGCACCTGTTGTGCAGGGAAGGGCCCTCTCCAGCGGTGTTGGTGCCCAAGGCCTTCGATCTGTCTCATGTGATGCAGCCTACGGGCACTTCCCCTGTGGCACGTGCTCCCTTCCCCGCCCTGCTCCAGGAACAAGGGGAGCGCGCTGGGTACCTCATCTAGCGAGCAGGCTTCCATCACGGTCACAACGTACTTGGAGGGACCCACAAAGGCCAGGAGACGGCTGTCCCCACTGACCACCAAAGCATCCGGACCACTCCCAGCATCCCGGGCCACCACATTGCCTGTGGGCCACAGCAAAAGAGAGAGTGAAGAGAGGAGCAAAGCCCACGCTTGCAGCCAGCTCACTCGGTGATGGTGCTGCTGACTGGTAGCTGCAGCTTCTCCTGCCTCTGAATCAGCCTTGGGTTAACGTTCTGGCCTGAGAAAGAAGCAACCTGCGTTGTAGAAGATGCTACAAATTTTATCTGCAACACCCAAAGCGTGCAGGGAACCACCTCAAAGACAACGTCTAGATACACAGTTTGTTGCCTGACTGAATGTGCGGTGATTTCAAGGACAGCAGAACAAAGTCAAGGGAATAAAATTGATTTTAGTGTTTATTTTTTTAACATTACAAGAAGCTGTGACAAGGAGATGCGAGATCTCAGCTGCAGCCTGGGTGTCTGAACCCCGTGCAGAATGAAGTCAGTGCTGAACCCCACCATGCTGATGTCAGTCTGGCGAGAAGATAGACCCAAAGCTCTAAAAATCACAGAAATCACAGCAATTCTCTGTATTTATTCCACTACCAACACTCCACTGTTCTGCCCCTGGGACACAGCCAGGCAGTGAACACGGGTTCAGAGCAGAGTCGAAATGTGCAGGTCCAGCTGCAGCACTGACACCAAACTTGGGTGATTTCGGACAAATTCCCTGATCTCTCTGAGCCCTTATTCCTTCTCTACCTACTTCAACTGCACATTTCTTGGGGTAGGATCCTCCTCTTTGTACAATATTGCATAACGGAGCTCCCGTTCCCTGCCCAAGCTTGTGCTGCCACAGCTCATTTCAAAAGCGTACATTAAAGATGACATTAATGTTTCAAAACTGCTTTGCCCCTGCAGTGCTTCCCCTGCCTGCTGCTCTCCACCTTCTCCGTTCTTTGCGCAGCTCTGCTGCAGGCAGGATTAGGGAAACCATCCAGTTTAAACAAATTAAACCGCACATCCACAAAATGGAAAGAGTCAGGGCTCAGGCATGAATAAGTAGGAAGACTCTACGCTTGTGTCGCTTCTAGGCAACGCACTGTTGAACCCAGACCTGAAAGGGCAGGTCTCCGCGATTCCAGCCCATTCATGAAATCAAAACACCGAGCAAGCTGACAGCGTTTGAACCAGGACAGGTAGGGAAGAGTTGGCAGTCACTAGGGTTTGCTCACACACACGGTATAAACACAAATGACACAGCTCAGAAGGTTCATCAGAAAATACCTCTCTGAGTAGGCTGAGCCTGGTTTGGCTTTGGTGCTAGGATGTCTGTGCCAATAAAAAAAAAAAAAAGAAGAAAGGCAACCCAGAACGCCAAAGTCTTACCCAGGACTCTCAGGACGTGGCTTTTCTGTGCCATACAGCTGTAAAGAGCCAGAGTTCCCTGCAAACAGGAACTGAACATGAAATTGCCATCTGGAGAGAAGGTCAGTCCAGTGATCACAGTGCGATGCTGCCTGAAAAAAGGCAGAAAACATGAAAAAGGGGAGGAGAACAAACAAAACCCCAGAAAACAGTAGCAACATGTAGAGCCCAGGAGAGCAAAATAATCAGGGGCGGGCAGAGGACCCCACCACACTCATGCCTGCAGCTGCCCAGGACAGTCAACACTCCAACTTTTCGGAAAATCGAGCAGCAAGTGCAGCACTCCAGCTGTCCCTGGATGGGACACACTCCCTCTCCCTTTGGAGCATCCTCCGCTACCCATGCTGAGGTGCCGAGTGCTCCCTGTTCAGCTGCTCTCTAGGACAAGCTCTTCCCTACTGTTGGCCAACTGCCCACCGGGAAGTCACAAAGAAAGCCCTCATAGCCTTCGCAGGTTGGACTTTTGCCACCAGAGCCTCGGCACAGCAGGCTATCTCTGCCTGAAAACCACTCAGCTGGGACGTGGGGATTGTCAACCTCAAGAAAAGCGGTTTTCCCACCTCCACAATTTTTACTGTGGTTCTCGCCAGGACACCCCTGGTTAGACCTGTTCCCACCCTGGTGCAGCTCCCACTGCAAAGCGCTTACTTGTGCTCCACCAGCAAATTGGAAGCAGCCAAGCTGAAGGTCCGCACCATGCCGCTGTCAAAGCCACAGGCCAGGATCTGCTGGGTAGGGTGAAAGGCCACAGCGCACGGTGTTTCGTCTGCAGCTGTGAAGTCATACAGCTGCGGGGAAGAGAGACACCGCAGACACAAAGCTGGATAAAGCCGTACCTGGCAGCCGTACCTAACAACAAAACAGCCTCCAACCTCCACCGTGAGTGTGTCTCACAACAGAATGGATGGATCTAAAGCCCAGTGAAGTCCTGGGTTTTGGGGCATTTAAAGTAAGCCCTCAGGTATTATGTTTTGTGTTAAAAAGATGGAAGAAAAGAAAATATTTTTCTTTAATGATACCTTCAGAAGCTAAGACCAAATTATGCATTAAGCTAAAACTCTCAGAACTCCGTAATTCCAAAGGATTTCTCGCCCGTGGTACCCCACCATGCTTCAGGGAGAACATTTAAAGGCTCTTGAACTGTGGAGCTTTGATAACTAGACCAAGGAGATTATTAATGTGCGAGACACCCACTGACTCTCATCTCACCTACCTGCTGCATGGAGCCCAGGTCCCAGACTCGGATGGTATTGTCCTGAGACACTGTTGCCATCTGCTTCCAAATCCCCTCCACCGAGAACGCCAACACGGAGTCTTCGTGAGAGCGCATGAGGGTGTTATAGTCCCGGGACTGGATATCCAGGTAGCCCAGATTCCCAGCAGTTGTCGTGCACAAGACTTTGCGGCTGTCCGGGCTGATGCAGACAGAACTCACTGGAGCCTCGTGCTCTGGGGAAAGACACAGGAGTCAGCAAAGCCCCCCTGGAAAAGGAGCAGCAGCAGGTGGAGCGCAGCTACCCAACCAGATTCACATTTGGGAAAGCAATGCACACGGGAACGAGCATCCCACATGACCTCAGGACTGAATGCTTGCAGGTTTGAATTTAGTGACAAATTAGTCTCTGCCCTTTCTAAAAGTCCCCGGGCTCTGCTGTTACGGTGGTTGTTTCAAAAACAGTGAAGAACTGCTCAGCTTCCCCCCTAATTTTTCATGGACAGAAGAGCCATGGGTGCAAGGGCACGGAAATCAAAACAGAGTGCCTGCTCTCACCCAGGAGATCCTGCCTTTCCCCTATAAGTCACAAGAATGAAAATGAGTAATTGTTGAAGTAAAAAAACTTCCAAGCCAGCCACTCCTAGAGACAGCAGGCACAAGAGAAGCCTTTGTTCATAAGAATTGCTTTAGGAGACATGGCAGCAGAGCTTCGGCTTCCCAGCAGCAGGCTGATGGAGACGTGGAGCTCAGAAGCACCTGTCCCAGCTCTACTCACCTGCCTCTAAGACAACAGCCGAGAAGTCCAGTGGCCACAGCCGCAGGTAGCCGTCTTCTGAACCCGTGGCGCAGAAGGTTGAAGAGAAGCTAATACTGTTTATAGCAATCCCAGGGCCTGAAAACCCAAAAAACGCTACCTTGTACACTTGAAAGAAGAAAATGCAAACTGAGGGTTTCCCCATCTGAGAGCGGAGTCCAATGGTCCACCCGCACCAGGGGCTGAAGGCTCAGAAGACGCAGCCAGGAATCCCATGGTGACCGACAGCGTAGGGTGAGAGTCTCAGCCAGCCCTTCTCAGGACTCAAAACAGTCCCCGTCCCTTTCCAGTCCTCTTTACCATCATGCAACTCTGCCTACTCTCACCAGGCACAGAAAATTCATACCACTTTTTAAACTCTGCCATACTTTTGGCTTAACAGGATCTTGTGGCAAGGGATTTCCTAGATTAACTGCCCGAGATACAAACCCCTTTCATTTCCACGGCTCAAAGCCTTTCGGCAGCATAGCGAGAAGGGAGGGAGAATACAGATCTACAGAAACTGGGTTTTTTTGATGCAGGTATAAAGCCAAAGCACTGGCGAGAGCCAGCACTGCTACCAGGAGGACACCCAAGGACATCGTTTCATCTCCTCTTGGGCGTTTTCTCGCCCACGAAGCGAGAACCGGAGTTCCATACCTCTCAAAGGGGCACGCTCTAGATTAATTAGCTCAATTTGCCAAAGCAAACGATGCACTAAATTTTAAGATATCAGAGCAATTACACTTGAAAGTGAATTCTTCCCGCTGTTAAAATTAATGGAAGAGCTGAAAGCTGTACTACTTAGTATACAGCAACAAAGATTTCCCAAACACTCGGCACAGGCTGAATAATGAAAAAAATCCCCAAATTCATCTTTTTCGTTGGTCTGCTTAGCTCTTTTTCCATCTCTACATTAAGATTCCCATCAGCCAATTAAGACCTTGTTTCATGTTTCTAAAAGTAGTGTTTCTCTGAAAGTGCAATCAGCATTTAAAATGCTAAAATTCTTTCTTAAAATGATACTTTGCTGTACTAAGGAAGATTATTTGCAGTGCTTAAGAGGCAAATAGCTAGCAATGATCTAATCAACCCAAAATAATCTTTAGCAGTAGGTAAATCGCTGGTTGATTTTACCAGAGATGTGTTTGAATTCATTTCTGACCCCGAGGAGGGTTGAGGCGCTCCCCTGGCTGGTCCCTGCCGCCAGATATTCCTACCTGCGCCGCCTGCCTTGTCCTGCCGCTGGCAACCCCGGGGCTGTGCCGGCAGGAGCCGCCGCACGCTCCTCATGCAGATGTTCTTATAGTCCACCTCCAGGACGTGGCCGCTCTTGCTACAGACAAAGCTGTAAAGGAGAGAAGGAGAGAGAGAGAGAGAGAGCCCTGCGCTGGCACCCAGGGTTAAGAGGAGCTGCGCCGGTGTGGTTTAGTGGAAAATCCACCTTGGTTTACCCGTTAAACTCTTTGCCTGATGGAAAGCAATTCTGACCTGTTAGGTTACTGTGAACCAACGAGGTGTCCAAGGGCACCTTTCCACATGCTACCCTACAAATCTACAACCATGTCAGAGCTTCCCAGTTTATTTCTTGTCCCTTTTGAAAAATTAATTAGCAAAAGAGCTAAAAGCTCGGCATAGACTTCAGAAAGAAACCTCTCTTGGGCATAGGACACACAGCCTGGGGGAAGGCAGGGCCGCTGAGCTGACAGCTTTGCCTTTATGGAACAGTATGTGGTAGCAACAAAGGTCTGGATCTGATGATTTAAATAAAACAATAAAAAAAGTATGTATCTGTCTATATGCAAGTAGTTCATAGGATCACAGAATGGTTTAGGTTGGAAGGGACCATAAAGACCATCCAGTCCCACCCCCCTGCCCTGGGCAGGGACGCCTCCCACCAGCCCAGGTTGCTCCAAGCCCCGTCCAACCTGGCCTTGAACACCTCCAGGGATGGGGCAGCCACAGCTTCTCAGGGCAACCTGCGCCAGGGGCTCACCACCCTCACAGTCAAGAATTTCTTTCTCATATCTCCCCTCTTTCAGTGTAAAACTGTTCCCCCTCGTCCCATGGCTCCCCTCCCTGATCAGGAGTCCCTCCCCAGCTTTCCTGGAGCCCCTTTAGGCACTGGAAGGGGCTCTGAGGTCTCCCTGGAGCCCTCTCTTCTCCAGGCTGAACCCCCCCAACTCTCCCAGCCTGTCCTCCCAGCAGAGGGGCTCCAGACCTCGCAGCATCTCCGGGGCCTTCTCTGGCCCTGCTCCAACAGATCCATGTCCTTATGTACCACACTGTTCCTGCTGCCAACAGGAAGCTAACCACAAGCCTCAGGTTGGGGAGAGATTCACTAAATATGGCAAAACATCAGTAGGAAAGACCCATTTCTCGAGCTATTCTGCAAGCAGCCGAATCTCTTTTGGGAAGCGAAGTCTGCTGAGGAGGGGAGAGGATCTCCCAGCTCCAAGAGGCACCTCTATTTTGCGGGCAAAACCCAAGCAAAATGCCATGCACCCGCAGAGGAGGGGGAAGGAGGATGCTAAAGGCAGTGGAGAGCCCTAGACCTCCCTCCCAGCAGGCGACCCCAGGGATGGGTGACAGTGGATCCCAGCGTCCCCTTACAGCGTGCGGTCCTCCGGCTCCCGCTCGGCATCGTGCCCCTCCTCGAAGGCCAGGTCGGTGAACTCCAGGGAATGGTACTCGCCCAGACTGACGGGACATGAGCGCAGGGCTCCACTCCGTACTCGCCACAGCCTGACGTTGTCCCGGCCACACGACACCATCCTGTCCCAGGAGAGACTGCGTGAGGACCAGGGCAGGATGCTCCAAGCCCCTGGTGAAAGGTCACTGCCCCAAGCGCCACCGCCCGACAGCGAGGACCAAGAACAACAATGGCTGCAGCACCACGATCTCTCTCACAGCCATGCCAGAATCAATGCTTTTGATTTATTCTCTTTGCACGCTACCTGGTATCATCAAAAAAAGCGATCTTCAAGGCCTGGATATCCACATCCGTGTGTGCTTTGGCCAGCACGGCCACCTCGCCACCACGGGTCACCTGAGCAACGTTCCACACCACCACCATCTGAAGCAAGAAGAAACGATGGTCAGAGATGTTCAAACGTGGAAACCTTGGCAGCAAAAGAGCTTTTCGTCACAGCAGCTGCGGATACGGGAGCCTGCTCCGGAGCCGGGCACAAAGTATCGATAACAGAATTGAAGGGGGGGGGGGGGGGGGGGAAGAAATGGTCTCGCACAGAGGGTTTAGGACAGTCCAACAGCTTTGCAAAGCTTAATGACAGTATACTTGTCTGGCATCCATAATTATAGGTTCTAAATCCCAGGGCTGCCTGGCAACAGGGCTCAGACTTGGAAAGAAAATCCACAGAGGAGTGGGAACTCTGTCTGCCAAGATATAAGAGCTGTACCGGGGCTGAGCCGGTCCACGAGAGCTGGAGGTAACACGTGCCTGGTTGCGCCAGCTCTCACCGCCCTTTGCTCTGATGCAGGTTTGCGTGCTCACGGTGCCCATCATGAGGGGCAAGAGAGTCCAACCCTTTCCCCAAAGGAAAGGAAGAGATGGGTGAAGAAACACAGGTGATTTGATGCTCTGCATTTCAGAACAGTGTTAAAAACAGACCCAGCATCGTCTCGGACGCTGGGATGGGCTGAGGCGTCACCCTGGGAGAGGTGCTGGCCAGCCGCCAGCATCCCCCTTCTCCCATCCTGCTTTTGCCCTATTGATCCCCCCTCCCCAGTTTCAGCTCCCCCCCCCCCCCCCCCTTCCCCTCGCCAGATCATGGACCGCTGCTGCGTGCCAGGAAAAAAAAAAAAAAAAAAACCAACAGAGAGCTGTTAGTTTTTTCCTCCGGTTAGCGATGGCACAGCTAATTGCTGGTGATCGTCAATAAGGGATCGGTGGGTGAAAACAGTTCCACCGATAAAGCAAAACCCCCGGTCCTGTGGAACAATTTTATTTTTCACTGCTACACGTGGGATCTGCGTCATCCCCTAGCTACATCAGTGGGTGGCAGCTTTGGTGCCCAGTAGCGGTGCCTGTGATGCTCAGAACTGAAAGATTAAACCTCACACCTTGCCTTAAATGCCATTAAAAAAAAAAAAAGGGTTTGGTTTTTTTTTGGGGGGGCTCTAGTCAGTGCCGAGCCTCCCATTTCAATTCCCATTCCTCCACTACATCCTTGCAAGCCTTCCAGCTCGAAATACCACACAAACACGTGCCGCCCTCAGCCCGGTGGGGCCAGAATGGCTGCGGAGGCGGGCGGCAACGCTGTGCGTGAGCCTGCGGCGATCCCCGCAGGGTGCAGGCAGAATCACACAACCGCCTTCATCGCTCCGGCAGGGACCACACCAGGGACAGAAACAGCCCCAAAGCTCAACCCGAGGAGGTCTCCTGGGCTGCTTCCAAAAGGATTTGTTTGCTCGCAGCCAAGGATTGTGCGTGCAAACACTCGCAAGCATCAGGTAGGAGGGAAGTATTTTCTAAGCAGCTAATGGGAAAGGGATCTCCTTCTGTTTACAGTGAAGAACGTGTCTAAGAAAGCCCAGAGCAGAGGTTTGTCTGCAAAATAACTATGTAATCTGGAGAACAGCCATCTTCGCAAGGCAGGGAAAACTCCAAACCCCAAGTTCTCACCGTTTTGCCGTGCCCATCTTTTCCGACGCCGCACAGAACGGCTCCGCTGTAGGAAAAGCTGCAAGAAGAGGCCACCTGGTGAAACGCAGCTCCTTCTACCCCTCAGCGGGGAATAAAAGGAGACAAGTTCAGGCTATGGGGAGGTAGCAAGACCCCAGGGATAAGCTCAGGAGGGAGCTGGCAGGGTATCGGCTGTTCTGGGCCAGCTGCCGGCAAGTTTCGGTGATAAACACGGGCAGCTGAAGGAGAGCTATAATTCACCCCTGGTTTATCACGCACTAACAGCATGGAAAAGCTGCCGTGCTGCAACATGCAGCCCACCTGCATGCATCCCTGCGCCCAGGCTGAAACCCACCTCAGGGACAAGAGGGAGCGGACGTGGGTTTTAAACACCGAGAGGCAGCTGCCCGTTGGGAAGTCCCAGAGGCGCACCACGCTCAGGGGACCAGCCTGCGCGGAAGCCAGCAAAGTGCCGTTCCCGTTGAAGGCCAGCGCTGACACCTGTGGGAAGCTCCAGGTTAGAGGCTTTCAAGGAGAGCTGGGACCGAGAGCACATCTGGAGTAGAAGGACAGCATTGCTGTACAGCTGTGTAAAGAGAATGACACTCACCTTATCCGTATGTCCAATGAAAAAACTCTGCTCTCCGGTCCGGATCTGCAGGGTGACTATAACAGCATGGCAGGGGTAGACCACCACAGTGTTGTTGCGAGTCCACAGCGCCTGCAGGACCGAGAGGGGAATGAGAGGGTTGGAGATCCTCCAGAGGTGCCCCAGCTCCTAGGCTGGACCTGCAGAGATATCTTCACCAAGAGATCTGCTGCGCGTGTGCAGGTGAGAGGATGCTCTTCCATACAAGTACTCTTCTAACTCGCGAAGGAAAACCAAGAGCCCAGCCGATATCCTACTTAATTCAGTGGATTTACCATACTGATCCTCTCTACTACAAAAACAGCAGATAGAAGGAAAATCATGTTGTTGGCAGAGCCTTGAAGTGGCTGAACCAAAACGACCCTTTCTTTACCCTAACGCAAACCATGAGCCAGGTTCC
Organism: Vanellus vanellus; assembly: GCF_965231255.1. Classification (NCBI taxonomy): domain Eukaryota; kingdom Metazoa; phylum Chordata; class Aves; order Charadriiformes; family Charadriidae; genus Vanellus; species Vanellus vanellus. The sequence continues at coordinate 2,169,998 of NC_138919.1, forward strand.
TGCAAAGCACAGTGCCCCACGGAGACAACTCAAAACACCGCCCTTCCTTTCCAGACTCCTAGAAAGTGGCTCTAATTTTAACATGTTAAAAGACAGAGGCCGTGAGATCTAAAAGGACCCCATAATTTCTAATTCACATTGTAACAGCAGAAGAGCCATGTACAAATGTAAGCTCGTGCCCATCTGCTTTGGGGTCATTTTCCCTATCAAGAAGTGCAGGAAGGTGGCACTCAGCTGCTTTTAACACCTCTGAAAATTCAGTCTACGATTACACATGAACTCCCCAAACCATCTGAGTTACTGACCCATTTGGTGCTGCAGCCTCCAAAGCCAATAATCGTTCTCAGCTTCAGGATGGGGTCTGGTAAGAGCATCTGAAAAAAACCCAACAGACAGCACCGTCGCACTTAGAGCAGGACTGAGGTCCTCTGACCACGGGGACCCTCCGTCCCCATTGCCCCTTTGGCTTCTCTCCCGTAAAGGGGATGGCTTTAAAGCATTTAACATGGGAGAAGTCCAACCTGGAAGGAAGGAAGGAGGGAGGAGCTGGGGTTTCCCAGCGTTAAGCAGCTCTCCCAGCCAGGCTGGGGGGGTCGCAGCCAGCCCTTCCCAGCACCCTGGTGATGCCCAGAGAGCCGGCGGATGGTGCGGGAAGGTCTGGCCTCTTACCCTGCAGGCAGAGGCTCTCCTGCCGGATGGCACGCCTGGTCCAGGGTCCTTCCCGCACACGCTCTGGACAAATTAGTAAACATGCATTGTTGGCTTAAGGACAGTGCATTCAAAGACAGGGTCCCTCTTTCAAGGCAAGTAAGATACTAATGGAAAGGAGAACCGCTACTCAGAAAAACTAACACCGGCAAAAGGACTCCATAGAATTAACGGAAAGTGCAGACTGAAGTTTGCGTTCCCTCTGCTGCTTCTGCTGGGCTTGCAAACATCAGCCGTAAGCGCCCCAAAGCCACCCTTCGGCGGCTGTGACTCCTCGGCGCTTCACCCACCTCCTCTGAGCCGGGGTGCATGGCTCGGATGGTCCGCTCGGTCCTCTGGTGAGCGTACACGTGGATGCCACCGTCACTGACTGCTGGTAACTGCCCAGCGTCCCCCGCACCGTGCGGTCTCTGGTTCCTCTCTAGCTCCTGGTCCCCGGCAGGCACGGCTTTCGGAGGCACTGGGGCTGTCAGGCGAACCTCAGGGATGCTTTTGGTAATTGCAGGACACCGACGTGGCATCTGAGAAAGAGCAAAGCCTCAGACTAAGATCAGCCCTCCTCCCAGTGCCTTCCAGCCACGGCAATGGCACAGACAGGGAGACACCTGCATCTGTCCCGAGTGACTGCTCACAGCGCTACAAGCAAAGATGAAATTACACAGAGGGAGAATATCCCTGTCAGTACGTAGCTTGCCCGTGTACCAGCAAGTCTCCCTACGCTCCCAGTGTTGTCCATGCAGAGTTCACCCCCTCCAGACAGCAAACCCGAGCCCCAGGAGAGATCCAGCCCCTCTAAGAAGAGCTGCCCTCTCTCCACTAAGCAGGGGAAGCTAGAAGTGCCTGGTCTGCCAGCTCGGTGCATCCCAGTTAAGACCAGTGGTCCCGCTCCTCATTTTCTCCCTCTCCACAGCGCGAGAGGGATGGCTTCCCCCAGTCCCTCTCCACAAGCCCATCACCGTGGTGTCCGGTAAGCCAGCCTGAGTGCCAGCTCCTGCATCTCCACCAGCAGGGAAGGGGAAATCAGCGGTGAGGGCGGCTGCCCCCAGTCCCAGCAATCCGGACACACTGCTCTGCTCCCCGAGGGCACCCCATCGAGTTCTTTAGTCTCCAGCCCTCGTTTCCTATCTATAATTTGAAGACACAACTATTTTCTGCCTCAGGTGAGACAGGGAGGACAGATGTCTGGAGATTACGAGGTACTTGGAATTTATCTTGCGTCTGCTCTGCGCTACGCCAGACTGAACCACCCAGTCATTAACTGCGGGGCTGCGGGCAACAGACCATGCCCAGATCAGGGGTCTGACCTGCCCGGATCAGCTCCGAATGACAACAAGCGGCTTCTACATCCTAAATAAAGGAACTCAAAGACAAGAGGTGGGGGAAAACTCCACGCGAGACAGAAGGGAAGAAGCTGCAGCCTCCTCCACGGTGCACTCACAGCTTTGGGACTGGTTATCTGATGGACGAGGGACAGGCGGTCATGGACTGCTTTGGTGAGCGTCACCGGCTGAGGCAGCTGCTGGATGGGGTCCTCAGAGACTTGGCCACCTGGGTGACACAAGGAGCATGTTGGGCTCTTTGGGAAACCCAAGGGACATGCACCCTGGGGTGGCACAGCCTGGGCTGCTGTCCCCAGCCCGCCCACCTGCCGCAGGACCGGGACAGCTCTTCTGGATGGAGTTGTACGACAGCTTGGACCCCTCGGATGGGAACCTGAGAAAAACCAGAGGAAGGCGCCGTGTCATCGGGCTGCTGCACAGCCGGGAATCTCACATGGTAACTCACTGCCTGGCATAAAAGCCTCTTCACCGTCTCCTATAAGATTTCCCCAAAAATCTTCCCCCAAATCTAGGGATACTAAAGCACCTCCCAGGTCTGATCTAAACTGTTACTTCCCAGGGGTTAGCTCGGTGCTGCGCGCTTCAGGCCATGCTGACTGCGACGAGCTGCAACTTCTGACCGCCACGGTTGTCTGGCAAAGACCTCCCCACCGCTGGAAGCCCAGCAGCAAAGCTGAGGAAGGTACGCTTATGTCTGCCCCCCACCCGAGGCGTTACGGCCCATCACAGCTCAGCAGTCCCCGTCTCAAACTACCCTTGAGCTTCGCAGGAGGCTGAAGCGCTCCCGTGTGCAGCGCGCACAGAAGGAAGGCTTGCGTTACGCTGAGTTAGCCACAGGAGCATGCCCAGCAAGAAATCGTTGAGAGAGAAGACTGGTGTCAACACGAGGCACGGGAGCGCTCTACAGCCTTTTTCAGTCCCCCAAAATATCACCCATCAGTGTCCCGGTTTCAGCTGGGATAGAGTTTGTTTTCTTTCTAGCGGTTGCTGTGTTTCAGATTTGGTATGAAAGGAATGCCGTGTTGGTTTAATTGTTGCCAGGTGATGCTTATATTTTTTCAAGGACTTTTTTCAAGCTTCCCATAGAAGCTGAGAGGGAGCATGGACAGAACGACAGAATGGCCAACATTCTGTACTGCAGACATCACCCTCAGTGCATAAAACAGGGTTGTCTCGGGGGGAAGAGCAGTCGCCATCACTGCTCGGGACAGTGCCAGTTCACCAGCTGGTGAGAGTGACTTGTGTCTCGTATATTTTTTTACCATTATTATCATTATCCTTTTCCATTATTATTCCATTAAACTGTCTTTATCTCAACCCACGACATTTTTCTTTTTCCCTTTCCCCTCCCTTTCTCTCTCTTCTCTCCAACCTTCTCGGGGGGAAGGAGGGATGAGCGAACGGCTCTGTGATCCTTGTTGCTGGCTGGGGTTAAACCACAACAGTCAGCAATCAAGCTTAGCCCAGGGTAGATGTGTTAATGACCCCTAAATGCTGGAGTTGGGATGACCAAAATGTCTCCACTCGAGCCCCAAGTTTATCTGGATCCCTCATTCCTTAAGCGGCGTTACCCGTCCTGCCTTTCCCCAGGGAACGGGGAGGTCTCCGAGCCGTGGTGGGTTCAAGCGCAGCCAGGAGCGGCCGTACCTGATGTAGTCGTAGAGGTCGTGCCACTTCCCTCCCTTCGGCACAGGGAAAGCCATTTCCCTCGGCATGGGAGCCACCCCGCGGCAGGCCAGGTCGGCTTGTCGGGCCTCGGAGAAGGTCACACCTGGCAGCACGGAGATGAAGATAAAGAGAAGTGAGTTCTCCGAGACCTGCGGAGTGGACCGACAGCACCTATAACTTCCCTCCTCACTGATGCTTTCCAGCGGGCCAGTCAGTTCGGGCAGATTTCCAGCCCAAAAAAAAAGCAAGGCAGAAACAAAGGTTTTGACCAAAGTATCTCTGCCCCCACTGAGCAGGTGGATTTAAAAAAAGGACATTGGAAGATTTCCGAGACAAAAAAAAAACCCACAGGCTCTTCTGGCAGATCAAAGCACAGCCCTTGGAGAAGTGAGGCTTGGTAACATCTTTATTTTTCTCCCCGAAAAAAAAAATTCTAACCTCAGTAAGATATTGAACTTTGCTTTTATAATTCACTTTTACAGCTGGAAAATGAGAGGACGCTTTCCTCCAGAGGTCGGGAGATTGTGCTCACCGGCAAACGTGGAAACTTAACATCGCAGTGAGTGTTTTGCCCTTTCTGCTTCCTATCGCACTGCTGCAGTAACGGCAGCCCAGTGCTGTGCCAGGGCTACCGGCCCTGCTGGCATTGCGTCTGCAAAGCCAGAGAGTCACAGAATGGTTTGGGTTGGAAGAAACCTTGAAGATCATCCAGTTCCTCCCACCAGCCCAGGTTGCTCCAAGCCCCGTCCAACCTGGCCTTGAACACCTCCAGGGATGGGGCAGCCACAGCTTCTCGGGGCAACCCGCACCAGGGGCTCACCACCCTCACAGTCAAGAATTTCTTCCTGATATCTCAAGGATGTCCTTGTAAAAACTCTCTCAGCCTGTCCTCCCAGCAGAGGGGCTTCAGCCCTCGCAGCATCTCCGGGGTCTCTTCTGGCCCCGCTCCAGCAGGTCCACATCCTCCTTGTGCTGAGGATGCCAAAGGTGGACGCAGTACTCCAGGTGGAGGTCTCACGAGAGCGGAGTAGAGGGGGAGAAAAGCTGCTTTAAACCCCTCCACAGGTTCCATCCAGGCTGGGTTGAAGTCACAAGAGAAACCAGAGGCCACCCTGAGGTCTCAGCTCCTCACCTGGGTCAAACACCAAGTCGCTTGTGCAGAGGTTTTTCACCAGCAGGTTGGAGCAGAGCTTGACGCTCTTCAGGTGGCTGTAACAGCGGCTGAGGTAGAGGGAGAGAATGGAGTGGAGGTCCAGCACCAGGCAGGTCCAACGCACATCAGCGGGGGCTGCTCCCACGAGATCTGGGGAGGAGAGCGGCAGGTGGCAAAAGGGAAGATGGGAAAAGACACTACAGACCTCAGACCGTGGACCTTGCAGAAGGGGAGACGCAAGATTAACACGGTTAAGTAAAAAGTATTTACCACGCAAGATTCCCACCAGGGTTGGCTTGTCTGTGCCAAGATGGGAGATGGGAAAACTCACTACCGCGGCGCCAGGGTGGGGAAGGAGAGGCAGGACTCGCCCCCAGCCTGACACTGCACCCCACTGCTCGAGAGAACGGGGATGGGGAACGTCCCTCCCGGGAGCTGCAACTCCGACCTTCCAGCTGCTGAGGGTCTCCTGCTCAGGACCACCGCCCTTCACCCTCCCTAAACGTATCAAGTCAACTTCAGAACTCAATTGATGTTCTAACAATTTATTTCAGTGGGGATGTGCCAGCCCAGTCCTGACCGTGCCACCAGCAGCACCACACACGCTCCTCACCACGTCTGGCCGCGCCATCGTACGCTGAGCCCTTGGCTGCTCCACAGAGGAAGGGGAACTGCAGCCAGGTGGCTGTGGATTTGAACTCCTTAAATAGGGTGGAGAAAGAGATGCGAACCACCTGGTTTTCCTGAGAAGACAAGACACACGCGCAGAGCTTTAGTCACCCTGGTGGCTTCGGCAGGGAAATGCTGCAGAGAAGGCACTTGGCCACATCTCCTGTCCCCTGTAGGGAGGCCACAAGAATGGAAACCATCTCCATCCCAGGGTGACCAACCAGCAGCAACAAAGACCACCCGATTTCCACACCCCCAAGTGCAGAAGACCACCGCTGCCATCCCCTGGTCCTTCAATTGGGCCACGACGTTAAGAAGGGTGGTTTAACAAAGCCGCCCCGTGTCACGTACCTTGGTGGCGACGTCCAGGTGGACAACGAAGTGCTTGTGGGACATGGGCCTGAAGAGCAGGTAGAGGTAGCGCCCCGTCAGTCCCAGCGACTGTGTCCCTGTCCGGGGCAGCTGCAGGTAGTTGCTGGCAGGGACGGAGCCCCGGATCCGGTAGACGGTTCCCTTCAGCCTCGCATCCTTCCGAAACCAGGGAAAGGGGTGATGGGGGGTGTCAGCACTGCCAGCCCATGGCCAGTGCCCCCCCGCCCCATGGTGTCGGTACCCCCGTTACCGTGAGGGTGGCCACGTCCCCCTCCTTGGCTGAGCGCTTCCACTCCTCCACGCGGAAGTGCTTGAAGATGTTCAGGTAGGGGCGCTGCCAAGCTGCTGGTACCGGCACCGCGATCGGCGGGGGGACAGTACCCCCACCCGGACAGCCCCCATTGCCCCCTGTACTGCGGACCCCATTGACGCAACCATGTCCCTGCTGGGACCCTGTTATCTCCATGTCCCGAGTCTCCCCAGCCCCAGTGTTGCGCTCATGCCCCAAGACCGGTTACACCCCCGGTACCTCTGGGCCCAGATCCCCCCACCGGTCCCAGTGACGACACCATTACTACCGTGCCCTGAGTCTTCCCAGCCCCAGTGGCGCCCCTGTTATCTCCATGTCCCAAGCCACCCCCCAGCCCCTGACACCCCCGGTATTGCTGTGCTCCGCATCCCCCAAGCTCCGGTGTCACCCCCATTCTCTGAGTCTCCCCAGCCCTGGTGACACCCCCTTTATCTCCACACCTCGAGTCCCCCCAGCCCTGGTGTCGCCACCCGAGCACAGTGACGGACCTGGTAACCCCGTGCTCCCAGTCCTCCCACCCCGATGGTACCCCCGTTACGTCCGTGCTCATAGCCCCACCATGGCCCGAGTCCCCCCCCAGCACCGGTGACAACCCCGGTATCTCCGTGCTCTGAGTCCCCCCAGCCCCGATGTCACACCTGCACCCGGTGACACCCCCATTACCCCCGTGCTCCGAGCCTCCATCCTCGGTGATGTCCCCGTTACCCCCGTGCTCCGAGCCCCCCCCCCCAGCTCCGGTGACACCCCCGTTAACTCTATGCCCTGAGCCCGGGGACGCCCCCGGTACCCCCGTGCTCCGAGTCCCCCCCAGCCCCGATGACACCCCCGGTACCCCCGTGCCCCAAGCAACCCCTCCGTCCCTGGAGTCCCCCCCACCAGCTCCGCTGACGCCCCCGTTATTCCCGTACTCCGAGTCCCCTCCCAGCCCCGCTGACGCCCCCGGTACCCCCGTGGCCCGAGTCTCCCCCCAGCCCCGAAAACGCCCCCGGTACCCCCGAGTCCCCCCCAGCCCCGGTAACCCCGACCCCGCCCCGCCGCTACCTGCCGCCATGGCGCGCGCCGCCTGCTCAACCGTCCCGCGCGGCCGCCGCCAATCCGCGCGGGCCGCCAATCCGCCACGCCCCCAGAGGGGTGGGGCCAGAACGCGTCACATGACTCCCACACAGCCCCGCCCCCTCGGACGCGAGGGGCATGTGTCCCGTCCCCCCGCGGCGGCTGCCCCCTCCCCCGGAAGCGGGACCGGAGCGGGGGGGGACACGGGGAACGGGACTCCCGACGGGTCGGTGCCGCGGGGCGATGGCGGTAGAGGCGTGAACGGAGCCCTCGGTGCGGGAAAGCGAGGGGGGTTTATGTAGAACGGGGCCCCGGAGGCCGAGGGGTGCGGGACCGGGGGTGGGGTGTCCGGGAGAGGCGGTGCCGCCTCCCCGTGGAGGGGAGCTCAGAGCGCCGGGTTGCCGAAGCCGAGGCGCTGCTGGGCGGCGCGGATCTCCCGCAGCAAAGCGTCGTTCCTCAGGCCCAGCTGCGGGAGAGAGCCGTGGGGGATAGCGGTTAGGGAAGTCCGAGGGCACCCGCATCCCCCCCTCGCCCCCGGCTGGGGGCTGCCACCCACCGATCCCCCCCTCCCCCGGGGCTCCCCAGGAATGAGTAACGGCCGTCCCCGTGCTCTGGAGGGCGGCAGAGAGGGGAAGAGCCCTCCCCCCCCCCCCCCCCCCCCCCCCGGGCAGTTTTTCCCACGCTATGCCTTCACACCTCCTAGCTTCTGTGCCACGTGGTCAAATTAAACACACGGGTTAAAAGGGAAAGTGTGGTGGGAAGGCGCTGGGACAGCGTCCTTCCCGCTGGCCGGCAGCCTGGGGCCTGCCCTTGCCAGCCCCGCAGGCACCACGGAGACACGGACCTTCACGGTGTATTTGTAGCACTGCTCTGCCTCCAGCCGCCGTCCTCCCTGGGGAAACAACAGGAGAAGCCGTCCCCTGAGGAAATCATCCCACGGGTTCCCCGTGAAATAACGTATCACAAGAAAGCTCAGCATGAAGGACGGGCCATGGGAGAATACGTGCGTCAGGCGATGACAGGCAGCGAGGAAGGGCGCTGCTTTTGCCATCCCAGCACAGTCCCCAAACTATTTTTACCACTACACCACGTTCTTCAGGCTCGGGAACAGATGCCGAGAAAAATCTGGCTGGCGGTGGGAGTAGCTGGCTGGTTGGGCACTCACTTGCAGGCAGATGAGGGCGAGGTATCCCCACACTTCAGCGTTGGTGTTATTTAGGGCATTGGCTTCAGAGAGAGCATCCTCTGCTTCCACCATGTCTTCCAGCTTGAGAGAGAGAGGAGAGGTGTGAACCAAAGGCAAAGAGCAGGCGGGAAGGGCTTCAGAACCGAAGGGGCGTCTGCTCTAACAGCCGAAGAAATCAGTGCAATGAAAGCATCTAGCAGGGTTTCACGCATAAGGATGCAGGGAAAGGATTTAGGGCAGAGATAACCAGTTATCCTCAGTGCCAGCGGTCCAGCTCTCCAGTCTAGACCACAAGCCTCTCCCCACTGACTCCTGACCCCCGTGGGAGCACACAGCGTATTTACAAATCAGCCCCCGGCTGTAAGGAAAGCAGCACGGACACCTTCACCTCCAGGAGCTGGGTGGTCTAGATCCACGGGGAAACACAACTCGGGTCCTGATCCCTATTCCCACTGCGTGGTGGCTCCCAGGAGGCAGGGGTAGCTGGTGCCTGGGGGGCTGTAGCCAGCTCCCAGACCACCACTCGCCTCCCTGACTGGAGTCCGCAGCCTCCCAGGAGGTGTACATTTGGCCGAGGGGCAAACAGAAGTTCAAGTTCCTTCCCTGTTTGCATCCCTCAGCCAAACTCCCTTGGAGGAACCTCACGAGGTGTACCTCTGGGAGGCAGCGCGCTGCTGGTGGCCGGGTGTCCTTGGCAGCCCTTCAGAGGTGCTGGATTCCTTTGGGCAGGGAAAGCACCCAGATTCCTCTCTGCTAACATTCTGCTCGATTCCTTGGTGGTGACATGCAGGTCATGTGCAGGCAGGCACTCAAAGCAAAGCCCAGGCCCCGATTATGGGCTTGCCGTGACATTCTGGGGAAGGAGGTGCTGGCAGCGGGATGAGGGGGGGACTGATTGCTGCTCCCAGAGCAGCTGCTGAGGGTGACTGTCCTCTGACACCTCCCGTACGAGCAGCCCGGGGTGACTGTGGCGGCAGCTCGCCCAGGAGCATTGGTTTCACAGGCAGCTAAGCTTTACTTTAATAAAGGGGATCATGCAAAAACAAGCTCTGCATCCTGTGCCACAGAGCCAATTAAAGCACAGACAACTTGAAGGTAATTGCACTTACCCTGTAGCAGGCGATTCCCACCCCCAGCCAGGTGAGGCAGGACGCAGAGTTCTTGCAGGCGAGCAGGTAGATCTGCTTCGCCCGGCCGTACTGCCAGGAGAGAGACCATGGTGTGTTTGTCTCTGCATCAAACACATCACTCTGCAGACAGCTCTCCCCCCCTCCCCGCCCTAATCAGCAATCTGCCAAACCCCAGCTCCGGTGAGGCTCAGACACCCACCGTCCCCACCGCTGTTGGGGGGGCTGAGAACCTGCCTGCTGCCCCTGACGCAGTGCCTCTATGCCGGCAGGTACTAATACAGTCACAGAATCATAGAATGATTCCAGTTGGAAGGGACTTTAAAGACCATCCAGTTCCCACCCCCCTGCCCTGGGCAGGGACACCTCCCACCAGCCCAGGTTGCTCCAAGCCCTGTCCAACCTGGCCTTGAACACCTCCAGGGATGGGGCAGCCACAGCTTCTCGGGGCAACCTGCACCAGGGGCTCACCACCCTCAGAGTGAAAAATTTCTTCCTAATATCTAACCTAAATCTCCCCTCTTTCCATTTAAAACCATCCCCCCTCGTCCTATGGCTCCCCTCCCTGATCAGGAGTCCCTCCCCAGCTCTCCTGGAGCCCCTTTAGGCACTGGAAGGGGCTCGAAGGTCTCCACAGAGCCTTCTCTTCTCCAGGCTGAACCCCCCCAACTCTCCCAGCCTGTCCTCCCAGCAGAGGGGCTCCAGCCCTCCCAGCATCTCCGGGGCCTCCTCTGGCCCCACTCCAACAGGTCCATGTCCTTATGTGGGGGGGCCCAGAGCTGGAGGCAGCACTGCAGGCAGGGAAATGGGTGGGTCATGTAGAAGTCCCCCTCATCGCCAGGATGATGAGAACCGCTCAGCAGCACCCTGAGACCTTGCAGCTGAGCCCAGCACAAAGGAACAGGAGAAGTCCATGCTCCGAGGATTTGAGTGCTCCACGGTTTTGCTGTGTTGTGAGATATGGGCTATACCTACAAATAATGGTATCTTGTACCTGGGGTCTGGAATGTACTACTTTGTGTAAAATTCCTTTCCTCCACTCCTGCTGGCTCCTCACCTCTTTCTCTTCCAGGTAGATGGAGCCCAGGCGCAGGTAGACAAAGTGCATATCCACAGCATCCTCCACAAAACTGATGGTTCGCTCGTAGCACTCTTTTGCCTCACGGAAGTCCCTCTTCAGGTAGCACAGGTGCCCTTTCTGAGCCCAGACATTTGGATTCTGCGCACAGAAAACCAGGAGTGAGACGTGGCTGGGAGACGGGAGGGGACAGAGACCTGGGAGAGGGGCAAGGACCTCTGTAATCAGCAGAAAAGAAGAGCTGGCCGGTGTTTGATTATAGCAGGACAGATTTTACGCACAGAGTTAAAATCAAGTCAGTGGGGTGCCTACATAACACCACAGCACTGGGAGCCCCCTCCAGCCTTTCCGTGCCCGATGTCCTGGCCCGTGCAAGGTTCCCCAGGTATCGTGAGTACGCAAACGGCATTCGGAGATGTCAGCTTTGCAGCCCTCTCTGCCTTCCATTCAACCCGACTCTCCAAAGCCGCCTTCCCTCTCTGCTGAATGGCATCCTTGTTTCTCATGAAACAAAGCCTGACTCACCAACAGAGGGAAAGAGGATCAGGATAGACGTGTTCAAAGGGAAAAGAAAGGCAGACGCTGCAGAGAGAGGAGTCCTGGCTCAGAAATACCGCCTGTCTGTGCAGGAGATGACAGAAGGCAAGTAATAAGCGGGGTAATGAGGAGGGCAGCACTGCAGCCACAGCCTGACGTGGTTCATCAGCTATGATTATCCTCCCCTGCAGAAATTGCTGCAGACTAACAGTAGAATTCCTCAAGTGGAAATGAAACACAGGCTCTAGGTTCACAGACAGTGACAACACAGGCGGGGTCTGCTGTGGTGTTTGGGTAGCGTCCTGCTTCGGGACACCGTGCTGCACCCCCGGGAACACACAAGAGAATTACCACGTAGTCGATCCTAACGGCCTCGCAGAGACATTCTTCACACTTGGAGAAATCTTCCTTCAGCAAGTAAGTCTGGGCCAGCGCCAGGTAGTATGCACAGGAGGGACCTCCCTGAAGGCTCAGCAGCTCGTGGGCAAGCGCCATGTGAACAAACTGTGGAGGAACAGCACACCGGCGCGGTTAGGAGAGCAGGCAAACTGCAGGCACCCCACAAGGACACGGCAGGAGGACTGACTCGCACCTATTTCACTTCCATGAACAGAAAACCAGCAGGAGATTTTTTTCCCCCCCCTCCTTTGAATATTTACATCCATTACTTCTAGTCCTGTTTTGCTTTAAGCAACTCTTTCTGCCATGTAAAATGAAGGCAGACAGCATAATGTGGTAGTCAGAGAGATCCCACAGAGACGACTGTGTGGGACAGGGACATTCCGCAGGTGACATAAAAATTACTCTGATATACACAAGCGTTTGAAACAAGAAAGGAGTACTGGCGTCTTGGAAGCATCACAATAATGCATCTCATCTCCGAACGTACAGAGAGGAGCACATCTGCACCGCCTGACTCGGCTGTTCCCTCCGCAGCAGGCGGTGCTGAGCTGAGGCAGCCCAAGAACGCTGACCTGCCTGAGGTGACAGTGTCCCCCCCAACCAGTGTTTTGCTCTGAATACTCTGCCTGGCCAGAGTTTTGCATTTCTGGGCAGTGGTGGTTTTGCTCCCTCTCACACATGGCAGCTGGGGTAGTCACAGCTTGTCCTCTGAGCCCAAGAAAGGGGCTTGCTGGAACTTGCTACCCGCTCTTTGGTAAGAACCCAGGGAAGGAGAGCGAACCTCCCTTCCCACTCCTTCACTCCATGCTGAGCTGACCTGGACGGCATTGACTTTCATCAGGAATTCCACTGTCTTCATGAAGATTGTGCAGGGAGGTTGGCTAAGTCCTGGAACAGGGGATGGTGCTGCAAGAAAATGTGTCTCCATCAGTCCCAAACTGGGCTTTTTATTTCTGAAACAAGAGGAGGAGCTGAGACCCTGTCAGGGACAAAGGAATGCCAGCAACACAGTGGGATTCACACCCGGGAGGCGGCAGAGGAGGCTGAAGCAGAGATCAACTCAGCATTTCTTTCTGAAGGGCTCAAGTTTTTGTAAGAGATGTGAAAAGAAACAATGCTCTTCACCCACTAATTTTTCAGTCCAAACTCAGAGGAAGAAAATGTAGGAATTTATGATTGAAACTTGTCAGAGTTAACTACAGCGAGGCCCCTGCCTCCCCAAACCAACCCAGCGGGGCCTGGAGCACCCGGCACTGCCATCTCTTTGCCACCTGTTGGAGAGTGGAGCTGTAGAGAAGGCAAGATCACACAACACACGACCAGAGGAGATCCAGTTTAACAACTGGCATCTCCAGAGGGAGACATCTGAGCAGCCGATGAAGGCTGCTGGGGGCAGTGACAAGTAGGGAGAGAGCTGCATTCCCCCATTGGCTGTCCATCCTGAGATGGGCTGCTCTGAAAATCGGGATGAACCTGCTTTGCTGAAGATTCTCCAGCTAGAACGACAGAGAAGAAGCCTCGATGTCCCACCTTGGCATCAGGATGACCACGGCTCAGTGCTCCCAAGTTACTCCCCTCCCCACTGATCGCATGAGGCCATCTCCCAGTGCTGGGCTCTCCCTTACACACCAGTTCCCCATCCCCTAACCTTTTGGGGCTGCCTCCAGTGCAGTAGCCTCTTCCTTGGGTGCCACACAGGCCAGGGCAGGCTCCACCGCCTCTGGAACCCTTTCGGCGGGTTCCAGAGGCGGTGGAGCCTGCCCTGGCCTGTGTGGCACCCAAGGAAGAGGCTACTGCACTGGAGGCAGCCCCCAAGAATTTGCAGATATGGGGAAGAGAGGAAAATATAAAAGATCTACCAGATTTTCAGAACTGGGAAGAAATTTCTTTTCAGGAGGCAATACCTAGGTCTGGGGTTTTGAGAACGGGATTATGATGTGAAGCTAGAAACAGGTATAAATGAGGCAATATCCTTTCCCTCATAATCAGAAGGGGAAAAAAAGGCATATGACGCTAGGCCTGCTGGCCTGAAGCATTTCGCACAGAACGGTGATAACATTAAAAATAAAGCCAGCCGACATTTCCCGCAGCCTGGCCAAATATTTGGGGCTCGGGACAGAAAGTCTTGGCTCAGGGTGAGCCTGGACGTAGTTAGGCTCCCAAAGGAAGCCTTCGGTCCAGGGTCGCCACCGAGCAGCTGTTTTGCCCTTCGAACTGGTGAGGCAGCGCTGTCCAAGCTGCGTTGGGAAGTCACAGCAACAACTTCCATGAAAGCTAAACCTGGGTGACCCTAATGTATGACTGTCACAGGGGCAGCTCTGCCCTCCCAAAGCCTCAAAAAGCACACTCGCTTGCTCCAGCCGCCCTGGCAACTGCCTACATGTCAGTATGTCAGCGGCACTTAGCTGGGGCAGACAAATAAATGCAAAGACAGGTCCCTCTGCGAGGCTGCTGGTAAGACAAGGCATTGGCTATGCCACTTTCAGAAAGCTTCGCCATTTAAAGCGGCACACTTGGCTGCTGTTGTCTCTCACAGCTGTAGTTTGCGGTCAGTCTATTCTAACTCACAGTCCACATTTGCTTCCTTTACCCTTTGCATTTCTCCTCTTAGAAATATGAGAAATTTCTCCTCCCCCCCCACTGTTCACCGTCTCCCACACTGCTCCGAGCCCCCTCCTTGCTGGTGCTAGGGCACCTCCTGGTTTTACCCGGCGTTACCTGGCAAGGACTCGCCTGGGTCTGGGCTGGGAGACCTTGCACACACAGCAGAAATTTGCTTTTCCCCTCCTTCTCCTGCAGCAGCCTCAGGGATGCTCCTCTCCTTGGCGAGCTGTGCTTGCAGTAGTTTCTTAGCCTCACGGAAGGCCATTTCCGCCTGAATATTATTATTCTGCAGCTCATAAAACAAACCTATGGAAGACAGAAAGAGCAGCGTGAGCAGATGTCCGTCCCTTAGCAAAATCCTTCCCGTAGCCCTCAGATTAGAGAAGGGAGAAGAGGAGCAGGGGCAGAAGCAACGCTCGGCTCTACAGGAACACCTGAAGCACACGGGCTGGCTTGCTTTTGTACCTGAAAGCGTCCAGGCTACGATGCTGGATGGCTCCAAGCAGCAGGCATTCTCAAAGAAAATCTCTGCCTCTTCATAGTGCTGCAGCGCAACGGCCACAATCCCACAGAGCAGCAAGCTGGGGACAGGGTGGGACAGGTTAGCCTTGCAGGCCCCAGGCAGTGGCGTGGGGGACACCCACCCAGCGGGAGCATGCAGCACCTTTGGATGTGATGGGGGTCCAGAGAAAGAGCCTGCCGGAAGCACTCCTGGGCTTTGGTTGTCTCCTCGAGCAGGAGGCGGAACGCCCCATAGTCCAGCCAGTACTGGATGTTGCGCTGGTCCTGACCTAACCTCTAGACAAAAGAAATCACCGTTGGAGTGAGGACTGCTGCAATCATGCTCAGCACACACAACGGACTGGGGAGACAACTCTGGAACGACGACTTTCCTCTGGCCACCCCAGCCCAGTTTAGCGACAATCAAACCCTTGTCCGTCACATGCTAGGGTTTCCCTTTACTGGGATATGCTGGGCTCCCTCTAAGCCTCCTTCACCTAACACATGTCCTCCAGCTTCAGCTGACCTCCTCCTAGCCTCCTGTTAGAAGGCCCAGTGTCCCCAGTGCTGACCCACCATGCCTTTTGGACGAGCTCATCCCATTTCTCCTGGCCCTGAAACTGAAGTCCTCAGTGACCTGCCCAGGCTCTGTCTCACATCCTCCAGAGAGCAGCATCTCCCTAGAAAATCCCTCATGCATCCAGCCTGAATATCCTGATCACGTTCACCTCCTTCCTCCTCCGTAACGAACAGTCAGGGATGGCTGAGCTGTCAGCAACAAGGGCCCCTCGCCGCCGCGACGGCATGCTGGCTGCCAGCCCAGACACACAGGAGACGGTCACAAAAGAACAGGGGCTGCTTTACCTGCTGGTGGTAGACAGATGCCAGCTTGTAGTCCTTGTTGACTTCAGCTTCGTGAGCAAAAAGCCAGAGCTGCTCCTCGGTCATGCGGGACGGGGGGATGGGGGAAGCAGCTTCCTCGAACAGTAACTGGTAGGGAGCGAGACACTGTTAGCCCCGGGGAGGGTAAGAACGGTTCACATAACCCCAGTACAGCAGCAGTCCTCAGTCCAGCACTGCGCTGAGTACAGTCTGGCGTGGCTGGGGCTGGGCAGGTTGGAAAGGCAAGCTGTCCCAGCTCCTGTTTGTGGTAGGACACATTCCTGTCATTCCCAGGTACCTCTGCCACACAGGGACAGGGCAATATCCATTATTATTTGCAGTTGTGGCAAGTAAAAACATCTCCTAGATCAAGACCATATCAAACTTCTGCTGTGGTGTCACTTACTGGTGACCCCAGTTCATGCTGGAAGGTCTGTACTCTGCCCGGGTGAGTGGCAGATGGCACAGACCCAGCCACCCTCGCCACAAACCAGCTACAGCAGCTTTTACTAGTGGAATCTCCCACATATCCCACCATCAGGATTTCGTAGCAGTGGGCTATAGATGCACCAGATCTTGCCTCTGAGTGCTGCTCAGGGCCCACGTGTGAAAATTGCAGCAAATTAAAGCACAAGTCTGCTTCTGTCTTGAAGGCGAAAGTCCCCCTGCCATCACTAGAAGCAATGTTGAGCCCCGGATCCACAGGGAAGCCGTGTCCCAAGTCAACCATCCCAGGGGAGGGGACGCATGTCGGGGTTTCTCCCTACCTGGTTCAGGGCAATGTGCATCTGGTCCATGAGGTACACGTAGAGCTCACTGAGAAACGCCTGGAGTTGCTCCTGGGTCTCAAACGCCGTGGTCTTCAGGTATTTCTCCCTCACAATCTTCACAACAGCATACTGTGGAGACACGCAACAGTTGGACAAGCAGGTCCCCCCTGCACTCCCCACCAGCTCTGTAATCATACAGAGCCAGAACACTGATTCTGCCTGAAGCTCCAACTCAGTTCTGAGGAAGAAATCCAGGCCAGAACTGATAAAAGTCAATAAAAAAAAGCAAGCAGGGGTGAATTCCTTTCCCACCTCCCAGCCCTGCCTCTCCCTGACACACTGGTGCCCCTTTAGGGACAACATGGGGGAAGGCTGGTCCCCTCAGCACAAGAGGGGGTCTCCAGGCAGAGCATGGCTGAGGCTGACCAGCTGAGAGAGGGGAACCCCTCTTTCTGCCAGTGCCGACAGCGAGTGAGCAAGAGCAGTGAACTTTGCCTTCCTCAGGGTACGAGCATGGTGCAAAATGGATGTGCCCAGCTTTGGAGTCTCCCCTCATTAACAGGAATGGTTTTCCTGGTGTGTGACCAAAGCAGCCTGATGCCTGCTCCGTTAGAGGGAAAACCTGTCCCTCCCCATGCCCACTGCAACAGCCCCGAGTGGCAGGGATTCTGGAGCAACACATCACCCTAAATTACCACCATGGAGCAGCAGCTCCTCACTGAGAAACTGGGCTACCAAGATGATTAGGGGACTGCATCTCTTTAATCTGGAAAAAAGATGGTTGAGGGGGAACCTGATCCATGCTTATAAATACTTTAAGGGTGGGTGCCAGGAGGATGGGGCCAGGCTCTTTTCAGTGGTGCCCAGTGACAGGACAAGAGGTAACGGGCATAAACTCGAGTATAGGAAGTTCCACCTAAACATGAGGAGGAACTTCTTTACCTTGAGGGTGGTAGAGCACTGGAACAGGCTGCCCAGGGAGGTGGTGGAGTCTCCATCTCTGGAGACATTCAAAACCCGCCTGGACGCGTTCCTGTGCAACCTGCTCTAAGGTGTCCCTGCTCTGGCAGGGGGGTTGGACTAGATGATCTCCAGAGGTCCCTTCCAACCCTATGATTCTATGATTCTATGAACTGCCAGGACAAAACAAGTAGGGAAGCGAAAAGCACAATGGACTCTTTACCTTTAGTTGTTCCTTAAAAGCAAAATATTTCCCGGAGTTATGGAGCTTGAAGTTGAGCTGACGCTTCTGTTCCTCCAGGGTTTGGTGGTCTATCGCTCCCTGGTCAGGCAGCTGCTTCCCAAAGAGCTCATGGTATTCACTTAGGATTGCGACAGCAATGCTCGTGACATGGTTGTGATAATCTTCCACGGCCTAGGAAATAAATAAATAATCAAAATTCACAAATCACTTATGCCATCAACCTTGAAACGTATTTTATTTAGTAGAGCTCACGCCTTCCATAAACTCTGCCTGACTCGTCTCAATTAGTCTGTCATGCATCCTTTCCTGTCCATGCCCGAGGGCTGTGAAAATATCTACATGTAAATACAAAAGAGCTCCTTCATAATTAGATACTGCTCCTGCTGTATTTTTCAATCCGAACCCAGTATTTCAGTCATTGTCGTCTCTTCAATAGCAGTATAATTGGTTGTAAGTAAAACATATCTCATTTGCTGGGAGCCTTTTAAACCCATGGGCCAGCCCTCTTGAGCAGACTCTGTAATCTCCATAATCTGGGTGGCAGAAGCTTCCATGCGCTGCGATAATCAAAATGTATCGCTCTGTGCCCTCCAGACAGTCCGACACAAATCAATTCTGCAGCAGCACTGGGGTCAGTTATTGAAGTGCTGCTTCGTCCCCAACCGTTGCTTTGAATTTACCATCGGCCTGGGGCCATCCGAGGACATTCTCCTTTGGTGGCTGCTCCGTACCCACAGAAGACGAGCCAGCGCTCCCAGACCATTTTCTGAGGATGTCACACACACAGAAGTCCTCAAAAATTCTGGGTGACCTGAGAGCGGTTGGGGCTGATTCGTGTTTGTCTGCGTCTTGTGAAGCACATGGGCTAGTTTGAGACAAGAAACTGTTAAGACTGCCTGGGGCAGGTAAACAAAAGGTTCTGGTAGCCTCTTTCCCTAGCATCGCGTTTCCTTCCAAACACCCCCACTCTGCTGCCTTCCCTGCCTTTGCTACATCTACAATCTCTCCCCTTCCTATGGGCTGTGAACATGAGCGATGCAGCCGAGGGATGACTTCCCAAGGCATACTACTGTGAAGGTAATGCACCCAGACATGTATTTCCTCTTCAAACCTCATCTACATGCTGCTGCGGGCTCAGACTGAGAAAGAAGATTCTCCTGTGCGAGAGGGATGAGGGCAGGATGAGGTGGCAGAGTGGTGGCAAGGCCACAGGCTCTTGGCACGTACCTTCTTGGCTCCTACAGTCCGAGGAGGCAGCGGAGGGCGAGGAGGAATCATCTGCTTGACCCTGTCAATGAAAGGACAGAAGACATCAGCCAGACATCCTGGCAGCAATGTTGGCTTGTCTTGAGCACAGGCAGCCTGTAGTGTGAGGGCTTCAGCCTGTCATCATATCCCTGAGACACCTCACAGGGACCCAGGGAGGGGGGAAACTGAATTCTCAGACCAAGAATGAACTCTAAACCAGGCACCCACATTCAGTGCTTGTAGCTCATCATAATGTCTTGAGAGGTCTAACTGCTGCCTTGCTCCCTGCTGACAATTACACTCCATGGGGATTAGAGAAGATTTATTTAGTTGCTATTTTCACTGGGTTTGACTGACCCATCACCCAAAACCATCATAGAAGCTCAGCCCAACAGGTAGGGTTAACATTTGTTATTGCTAGCAATCCAAAACTCTCTCCTGTGGAAGCAGATCTTCTTGTCAAGCTGCTATTCCTTTAACTCGCAACCTCCTGGCTCTGCCAGAACAGCTGTAAGAAAGGTACCAACCTGAGGACAGCTCCAAAGAATTTTATCCCTGTAAACACCACTGGGGCCACCCGATCCATCAGTTCCCGACATGGCACAGTGCGGCTGTGGCACCGCATCCCCCGGCCATGCATTGACTCCTAGACACCATACCAACCCTGTGTGTGCCACCACTAGAGTTACAATGACCTTTCAAATATTGATCCTTAGGACTACCATATATTTGACTACGATTTCATTAAAATCCTTGGCGTCAAAACAGCCTACATTCATTGGGATTTTCATCAGGATTTCCTGCTTGCTGGTGCCAAAACACCTTTGGTCCTTAGAACACAATCCAGCCCACCAAGCAAAAGGTGTCACATCCCCATGTTGGCTTCTACAACCAAAGCAAATTTATTCTCCACCAAATATAAACCACTCCCATAACTGTTCTGCCTGCTTACGGACCCCCTGACCCTCTCGCACTCTCTGCTGTGCGGTCTGGTGCCATGGCCCCGAGCAGTTCCCTCGCTCTGCAGAGACCTGTCACCACCCCTTGGGAAGCCACAAAGCCTGAACGAGTGGGTAGCGCAGCTCCCACTCTCGGAACAGCACCCGTCGCTGAGGTGTTACCTCCACCAGATGAAAACCAAACTGCTTGCTTTCAGATGAGAAAAAGAAAACCAACAACAAGCTGGGGAAAGCGAGCGAGAGAGGAGGGCCAAGCGGAGGCTGGCGGAGGATTTTGGATGGAGCCCAAGAAAGAGAGCTACGGTTTGCTACAGGGATATGTATTTAAACATCCTTCCAGAAAATGAACCTCACCATTGATCTCATCTGCCAGGACACATGTATGTGTCCATCAGCTGGAGCTCCCCCCCCCAAGACAGGGCCCTTTCCACAACTCAGGAGTGCTGATTTTTCAGTCCTGATATCCGCAGCTGCAGGTGAACGAGGAGGAACTACACTGAAGTCACGCAAGTTGGGGTAGAGTAGGAATGGTATAAAAAAAAGTCAAGAGAAGGTCCGTTCTTAGGGGGGGTTCACCTTCCTCAACTTGTTCTTCCTAGAAGGCACCACAGAAGACAACACACATACTTTCCCTTCAAAAAAATGGCTGCTGCTCATATTTGAGAGACATATACCACCTACACTTGTTATACTTTATTAATTTGCTGCATCTTCTCTTTTTCTTTCAATAAATTATACATGCCAGGCCTTTCTCAGACTGTAACACAGTGGGTCTACTGCTGGACAGGAAGCAACTGCCTCAAATCAAACAGACAGTGGAAGCCTCAAAGCAGCAGAGATGAGAGAGCAGCTCTGCAGCGTAACGATGGGAAAACTAACGTAGGAGCCAAGAAATGGGTAGAAGATTGTGAGAAAACTTCTGAAAAGGAGAAAAAAAACCCGAACAACAAAAACCAAAAGGGACAGAATGCTATGGGAAGTTAGAGCAGCACTACCCAGGGCAGCCCTGAGCAAGCAGCTGAACATCACATGCAAGAGGTGAGCACACGGGGATTAACAGAAAACAAAGCCGGGATGGGAACACAGACACTGTTGCGCTGCTCTGGTGTCTCTCTTTTTGAGAGGAACGGCAGGGAGATGCCAGCTTGGATGAACGCAAGTGTTTTCCCAACACACCAGATGCCATTCTTAAGCAGTCTGGCCAAATCCTCCCCCTGATTTCAGTGGGCTTTGGCTCAGACCCTCGGCTGGTCCTTACAAAGCACTCCGAGGAGGTGGCTCGCTGTACAGCTCCATTTCTATCCTGCAGAAATGAGTTGTCAGCCCCAGATTTACAGCACGTCTTTACGCACCGTCTGGTGAGCTCCTCTCGCAATCGCTTTGGTACCAAGGCCTTGTCCAGCTTGATCTCCATCACGAGGAACGTTCCTGCTTCAACGTACTGCTGTGAAAATAAACATTGTTCTCTCAACGTCGTGCTGTCTAGAGCCATTACTGGCATGATGAAAGACTGAGCCTATAGCTACAGATCTTCAGCAAATCCTCTTCAAACTGCAGAGATACAGCCTGTTTTATAACCTGCCCTCAGAATGATTTACAGCAGCAAAATTCAGCTCAAGAAACTGGTCTAGGAAAAAGCAGAAAGCCCAGATAATCAACCTGCTTGCAGAATGAATACACATTCTAGACGTTCAGAGGAAGAAGCCAAAATATGAAGGAAGCCTTCTAAATAAATGCCTGATTATTTAGAGACCTTCTCGTCCAATGCTAGACTGCCCTCCAGCTGGATGTCACTGGAAGAACTCCAGGACAGCATCTACATAAGACATCCCCCGTCCAACTCACTCTTAAAGAATTTAATTGCATGAAAGGTGTGAGGCACCGGCGTGGTAATGGTCTAGCAGCCTTTTCTTCTCTTTGGAGATACATAATTACCTGTCCATCAAGGCTGAGATACGTGACATTTTCTGCTTCCAGAGAGGCATCTGACAACTGGATTTTGGGCGCGTTGGACATCTATTGAAGCAGAAGAAAAGACGTCTCTTGTTTCAGATTCAATAAACCTCACACCTTTGCAAATTCAGGATGCAAGTTGTACATTTGTTCAGGCAGCATGTACTAAAATTTCAAGATAATTAGTATCTCTCAGTTGGCTGAGGCAACACAGCATCAATCCCTGGTTTCTGCATGCCCCAACTACCTCTGATGTGGAAATGGAGCAACCATGGTGCAATATGCCTCTCGAGACCTTACCCTTCTGTTGGAATCCTTATCTTTGGTGGTTTTCTCTCTATCTTCCTTCTGAGTCTTGCTGGGAACAGCTCTGGAAAAGGGACTACTGATTCCTGGGGTCCACAGCCCTTCCTTAGTCAGACTGAGCTGCGTCCTGAGATCCCGGAAAACACTGTGCTGACATTTAGTCTGAAAAAAGAGGGAACAGAGGGACTCAAGGGACTAACCAGGCTTCCCCACCCCTTTGCCTTAACCTCTCACAATGCAAAACATGTTGTCATGGTCCTAAATGCATTAAGAAGCGATGCAACCTTGTCCTCCCCTCCGAGGAGTTCAGCTGCTGGTGCTCAAGGCCAGCTCTGGTACCATACAGCTGCGAAGCCTCAGGTTAGACTATGAAATGAGACGTTCGAGAAAACCTCAGCGGGGTCTCCCTGTCTTCTCTTGAGAGCTGCATTTTCACCGAGGCACTGGCCCTTGATTCTTGCCTGAGCTACGCAGCAGATACGCTGGAGCCAAGCCCCATACTGCCCCAATCCTGACCCACTGGCCTGAATTCCTGGCTTGATCCTGGACCTGCCTCATGGCTACGGACTTGCCTGCTGATGCAAACTGTTAGATGAATCCGGCTACCCTCACCAGGTCTGCTCTGCAATTTTTTGGGTGCTCCCACCAAGCCTGCGGTGAATCTCAGCTCCCGGCTCACCTTCATGGTGTGGAGCAGCTTCCCTGACACACATCAGTGAATTGCAAGGAGGAGTTTTTTCAGATTGTCTGTTTACACAGTGCTTGACCACCTAGACAGGCAGTTCCCTCCCAGCCGTCGCTGTTATGTGGCTTGGTAAGAACTGAGGGGACGCTGGGGAGAGGATAGACCAAGGGCAAGGAGCAGCCCAAAACATCCACAAAAACATAAGATAACAACAGACAGAGCATGTGTCACTCGTGACAGATAAATGCGACAGGACAAGAAGTACCATGCAGCCAAGGGGCCATTATTCACGGTGGTGAAGCAGAGACCAGCAAAGAGCTGCGTGCCAAGCCCTGCTTTGCAAAGGCCAGCAGGGCCACAGAGGCAGGGAGAAGGGCTTTAATTCACCCAGCTCCTGCGGCCTGGACAGCAGCACAACGGGAAACGTGGGCAGAAAAGCACAGGCTGTGCGTCTGCCCTCCCGAAACAAGCTCAGGTCTGTTCCGGGAGGACTGTGGGAAAATGGAGATGTAACTGTCACTCTTAGTAACAGAGGGGGGAGAAACGCAAAGACAAATAAACCTCCATGAGCTACAGCTGAAAGAGCTCCAGTGACAGCTTTTTTGGTTGTTGCCTGGGGTAACGCTATCCTTTTAGAGCCACTGTTTGCTCTTCCCAGCAACGCAGTTCATTTGCCCATGTTCCAGACTGGGGAGAGAGGAGTGTTCTTACAGCTCTCCCTGCTCAGCTGCTGACAGAGAAGGAAGCGGAGGGAGATTCAGAGCCTCTCTCAGCCCCCAAATCTGCTCACGCACCCCCAGAAATTCCCTGCCTTCGAGAAGTCTGCACCTCAAAGCTTGGCTCGTTATTTTTCTCCATCACCAGAAGGGCGGGGAAGTTTCAGAGCCAGCCTGCGAGTACCACGCTGCCCGTGCTGCCTGCTCCCAACCCTACTCTGCGCAAACACAGCTGCAGAGCTGGAGCGGAGCCTGGTTGTCTGGTCTGCTCTCACCTTCTCGAACACCTCGCTGTCTTGGTAGGTAAAGACACGATAAGCGCCTCGGATCTGCTTCACACCTGGGCACAGCAAAGGCATCATGTTGACATATGCCACTCCATGGAAGAAAATCTGCTTGTCCTCATCTCCCTGGAAACACAGAGCAAGGGACAGAGATACTGAACAGACTGTTATTCTCTGTAAGGAAACAAGGTCACCTATCCCATTAAGGAGAGGCCACACAGCAAACTGAAGCACCTGACGAGCCAGTGGCTCTCTGTCACTGGCACACAGCCGAGACAACCTGGACGAAACAGTCATTCGATATGTAGAATATAAATTTTTTCCCAATCCCTGCAGGGCAGCTTTTCTCTCTAGTGCCCATACTGTGCTAGTCCTCAGGATGGTCTTTTCGAGGTACAGCTGCAAAATTACCAACCATCTGGGTAGAAATCCAAGTGACCCTACCAGAGCTGTGCATCTCAGGTTTGAAAGAAATCGGGTAGCGAAGGAGGTCTGAGAGTCTAGGCTAGCAGCAGACCGGCGAGGGTAAGGGAGAAGGATCTCCATCGGAGCTGCAAAACCCTGGCACCAGCGAGTGCTGAAAGGGTTTTATACCAACTTATATGCCTTTGCCCTGGAACAGATTAGGGGCGCTCACACAACCAACTGCCAGGAGCAGAACTGGTAGCTAAGGGGCTGTTTCTTTGTTAAACAACTCCAGTTTATGTGCTAAAGCGTAACTTATTTACACCCCGAGAAAGAAGGCATGAATTTCTTCAAGATGCTCCAAAAAAAAACATTGGCCGAAGATCAAGTCAGTGAATTACCTCAATTCTCAAAAAGCACCCTTTCCCTTTGCACCGAGCTACCACAGACTGTCAGCGAGAGCTCTGTCTGTATGCTATAAGGAAAAAATATTATCCTTTGTCGATTTAACAGGTCTATAAGGCTGGTTAATCCCTTTACAAAGCCTCTATCCCTCTGACTTGCTTTGGCTGGTTCAAAGCTGGTTTTGGTATTACAAAGGCATTGAAAGGAAAAAGCTTGATAACACCACGTGGCTCCACAAGCCAGAACAACATATCCCTCCCCACTTTTACCTTGTCAGCTTTGCTAGTTTTCCCTTTGCTGGGTGAGGCCACATTCATCCTGCAGACCTCCACGGGCCAGTACTGGCACTCCGCAATGCGCTTCTGCAGGCTGAACACAAAGGAGAGCACTGAGAAGATGCAGAAACCAAGCTGGAGAGCCACACTGCCCTCTTTTCTGCCCCAGCAACCCCAAAATATCCCCCCCGCCTTGGGTTTGCTTCGACCCAGTCCCACAGCAAGCACCCTCGGGCCGCTGGAACATGTGTGCTTTGGGGCAGGCTCGGTACATTTTCTTCTTCATCCACCACTGTGTGCATTTATGGCACAACCAGCTATAAAACAACTGTGAGAGCGACACAGTAGGTTTTCTCTCTCCCCTGGTTACTTC
Source organism: Vanellus vanellus (assembly GCF_965231255.1). NCBI lineage: Eukaryota > Metazoa > Chordata > Aves > Charadriiformes > Charadriidae > Vanellus > Vanellus vanellus. The sequence goes on from NC_138919.1 coordinate 2,195,171, forward strand.
AGAAATGAAACAAATACGAAGGAACACGATTAACTTTGGTATAAATCCTGAATAGCACAGAGCAAGCGGACCCTGAGCTCCCATTCAATGTGCTTGGTAACTCTGAAACCAGCAGGCAGGCTGATGAAAGTGTAAGGGAAAAAAAAAAATTAAAAATCAAACCAGACAGAAGGGAGTATTTCCACGCATTTGGCTTTGAAACTCACAGCCATGATGCAGCTGAAGCCAAAAACGTAGCAGGACTCAAAGAGAAATGGGATACTTATCCTGATCTTGAGCATATCTAGAGCTGCTAAAGGTAACGTTTATCCAATAAAAAAGCAAATGAAGAGTGCCCACATGGCGTGAAAGGATTTTAATGTATTGGGAATTCAGCAAAACTTAATTAGCAGCTCAGAGGAGAGCTGTATGGGCCACCCTACTCCATCTCTGCTCACCATAACTCTGCTGTCCCTTCCTTCAAACTGCAGAGGGAACAGTCACCAACTCCAATTGCTGGCAGCATGAGCGAGCATTTACAGCCTGGAGACAACAGCTACAGCCAATTCATCCTCTCCCACCATAGCAGAACAAAGCTACTGCCAGCGATTAAAGGCAGTTAGCTACTCCCTTGCTCATGTGAACACCTTTAGCCAACAGACAGCGCTAGCAGCCACAGGAGGTGAGGCAGAGCCATGGTTTGACCACGTAAGAGGTCTGAGAGCATCTGCATGTTGCTGTCCTCTGCCTGAGACAGGTCACTCGGCTGAGTGCCTCCTAGGGTGGTTTCTCCCCACTGCTCCATGCTGGAAGGGAGGTTCTCAAGTCCCTTACATGCCTACTGCAGCGGGATCCAGGTAACAGCGCCTTTCCATGTCCCATACGATTCTCTTCATGCTTTCTGCTTGGATTCTAAACTCCCTGTCCTGTGAGAAACAGCGTGCGGTCAGAGCCAGGACAGCAATCTCTACATCATCCCCAAATGACCCCTGGGAGAGAACGTGAGTCAGACAGAGAGGTGCCCAACTCACCAAACCCAGGCCATCCCAGCAGAGTAAGTTAGCAGCCCTCCCCGCAGGCACCAGAGCCCATTAATATAAAGAGCCTGGCTCACAAGGAGATAATACAACGCCCAGGCCAGCTGCTCAGGAGTGGGTAGCTTACTGGTGACCAGACCTGCCACGTGCACCCCAGGGAACTCTCCTTCGGTGAGTTAGCACGCCCGCTGTCCCAGGGGAACCGTCGCCATGTCTGGACACTGCGCAGAGGACCAACCACCCGCCTTCTTCCCCTCCTCCCATAACCAGTTTCTGCAAGTCTTTCTCAGTCCCCTCAGTGAGGACTGCTAGTTCTCTTCCAGCCATGACACTGCCAGTCCTCCCTCACCTCTCTTTTGTTGAGCTCTCCATCCTCATCCTCATAGGGACCACCAACGATGAAGGAGTTGGGTATGCTCAGAGCACCAGGAGCCATGACATTCGCAAGGGACCATTTTTTGGGCCGGGGTAACGGCTCTTTTTCACCAGCAAGCTTCAGGATGCCATTCTTGAAGAGCAAGGGGAATTCCTTCTAGAGAGACAGGAGAATGAAAGGACTTGCATTTCCAACATGAGCAGGAGCAAGTGCCAGCTGCTCTGAGCCGGGTCTAACAAAGCAAAGCAGCAGTGCAGGGGCCCCGGCTTGGAAAACACACTCTGCTACACGCATACAAAGAACTGAGAAAATATAAATAGCCATGCGGAAAAAAAAATCCTGCCAGTTTCAATCCAAATCTTGCCGAGCAGACCTTCGTTTGTGTTAAACAAACACGTCATGCCACAGAGACAAACACTCTGAGCACTCACAACAAAGGCTGCTGTTGCAAAAGCCCAGGAGCTGTACACCCCATGGGCCCGGACACTTGTTCCACGGTGTGTGATGTGGGAGAAAAATCCACTTTGTAGCAGCCAAAACCCCTCTCACCATGCCTGGACCAATCCTTACCTCCCCAGCTGCTGGTACTTGCAAGCAAGCCATGTAGTTTTGGGGGTGTCCAGTGGGAGCAAATGCTTCGGGGACAGAATAAGCTGCCTCCAGCGTGATGCTCAGGAGGTTACCATCTGAAAGCTGCGCTGCAGAAAGCAGGGGCTCTTCGATGCACACTGTCACTTCAAGGCCACCCTGTGGGACAAGGATAAAGCAGAGCCGGTAACCAGACAATTACAACTCTCCCACTCTTGAGGGAGAAGCAAGCAGAAACCCAAGGCCAGAATTGTATAATGTTATCTTATTCCTCACCTCAGATGTAAAAGAAAACAGACCAGCACAGGAAAGGAATTTCATGATCAATTTGTCTGAATTGTGATATTTATTTGTTTAAATTGGAGCCTGCTCGAGGCATGGCATATGCCCCAAGGGTCTCAGAAAACAAGCCAGAGAAAAAGAGTCAGGGTCTCATAAAACAAGCCACAGAGAAAGAACATCAGGGATGGAAAATAATGGTTTCCCCCAGGTGATTCAGAGCATGCCAAAGCGAGGGCCACGCTTCAACTCTGCCCTATCTCCACGCGCTGTGCGCAGTCTTTAATTACCTGTCCCAGCCCTGGATGGATGGCGTGCAATGAAAAACCAGCTGGTCTGCATTTATTAACTCTCCTCCCTAATGGGTGCCCCCCTGCCATGCTTACTGCGTAACACCTCTTAAACACAGTGAAGTTAATGCAATATCCGCCCCTCCAATTCACTCGCAGCGCTAACTGCAGGCAGACTCGGGAGCAAAATTAGACACATTTTCCCAGTCTCATACTTCATTCCCCGCTTTACTCACTGGGTACTTTTCAACCGGCTGAATGAATAAGGACCTTGCAGGAAAGGCAGTCGGAGCTCGTACAATAACGGACTCAGACATTTTATCCACAGAAAGGGAGACTAACAAAGTTAGGCAGGTAATCCTGCCTTGGTCTGTTTCTGATTTTTCAGCACTATGCGTTCCATCTTCAATATTTTTTTCCAGAGCAATTTGGTAGCTGCACACATTAGCATTTCCTAGCACGACCTCACCTATCATAGGCAACGAGGGACAGACGTCAATGGGAGTAGGAAAGGCCTCCAAGCTTGTAACATATAGGGCCATAACATATCCGTGATGAGCTAGGTGGCTGAGTCATGCTCGCCTTCCCATTAAAAAGCAGCAGAGAACCGAATGAGCGAAGGAACAGTTCCAAATTCCACATACCTTGGCCTCCGGGTGAAGGCTCTCTAACGGAGAAGGGGGCACTGCATACAAAGGAGCCGAGACCTTAAATGAACACTGTCCTGGGAAGAAAAAGGAACGAGAACAGCGTCAAGTGAGATCCTCTGTAGACAAATCATGGCCTAACTCCTAACGCTGAGCTACCGATGTCGCCCCCTCTTCCCCCGGACCCAGCTTTCTACAAAATGCTATGAAGTGCATTTTGTCCAAAGGAGGTGAGTTGAAGTCGGGGGTCCATAAGCAAAGATCAAAAAGTGCCAGGGAGTAATAAATGGTTACGGAGGCTGTGTATGTCAATGTTGTACCTTGCAGCAGAGGTAGAAGGTCCACCACAGCTTGCCCAAGAGGCACGGTCTTCTCCTTCTGTTTCTTCTCCTTTTGCAACACTTCTATCACTGTCACTAGAGAGAAAGAGAGAGGAGCTGGCAGAGTTGCTCAGACAGCTTCAGACCAGCAGTTCAGGCGCTGCAAAAGGTCCATGTCAGCTCCAGCACACGCTCCTACTTCATCTCCCAAGGCCGACAAGAACAGCGAAGCCAAGGGGCAGAGGCCAACATGAAAGGGGATTCTTCCAGCTGGCAGAGATGGGAACAGAAGTGCTTGAGATCCCCCCACCGCTGCTGCTGAAGTGCTATTCTTGAACGAGTGACTCCCGCGACAGGCAGGCAGAGGGAAGCAGCTGACAGCGTGCACCTCCAGGAGGGAGATTCAGCGTCCGGTACTTACAGAGCACAGGTTTGTACGCAATGTCGTCCAAGGAATTGGGCCCATCGGGGCTGCACTCAAAGCTGGTCATGAAATTATAGCTTGCTGTCCCGTTTGGCAAGACATCAGTCTTGGAGGAGTCTCCCAAGATCTCTCCGTTGTACTCCACACGCACCAAAGTAACTGACACGTCGCTTTTGATACTTTTCTGTCAAACAAATAGCACATTAAGCAGCCGGCTCCGCAGCAACGGGCCCAGGATCAAAGTTGCCTCTGGGAGGCGGCTCAGTTCGGCTCTGGGACAGAGTACACTTGTGGGGCTCTTTGGCTGTTCCACTACAGGAATGGGGAAGAGGAGCAGAGCTTGGTTGTGCTGAAACCTCACCATTCCCTGTCTTTAGGAGGGAAATTTCCTGCTCCACCACGCTGTGGTGCCCCAGGGATTATCAAGACATGCTGCTGGAAGGGCAGGGGAGATGGAGAGGTCTAGGCTTCACCCCAGGGAAGGCAATGAAAGACACATCTAAAGCAAACCCAAAAATCTAAGACACACTAAATCAAACCCAAAGATAACCCATTGATATTTTTGTGCTTCCAGGAAGCTTGAAACCTTTGTCGACGCCTAAGAAGGTAGCTCCTGAGCTGCGTGGCTGAGCTCACAGGACACTTGTGTATATCACGTGGCTGCAGAATGCCCAGAAATCAAAGGAGGGCTCTTTGGGGAGCTCTGGAATTTGTTACACCACCTTCATAGCGCTTGCTTTAAGCAGAGATGAGGAGGTTCGACTTTTAAAATATCTCTGGAGAGGGGATTAAACATGGGCGACCAGGCATGGTGAGAGCACAGCATGTGGCAGCTGGGCTCGGCGTGCCCGGGCAGCCCTGGCCAAAGGGGCAGCACCGGGCACCTCCACAGCAGCACAAGAAATGCTGAGACAGGCAGTTACCCAAGAGCCTCCCTGCAGGAGAAACACGGTTTACTTCTCCGTCCAGGGAAGAGAGGCTGCCACCGCCCTGGACACAAGGACCGCTGTACCCAAACCCAGTTTTAATTTAGTCCTGAGCCACAGGGATGCCCAATCTCCGTGGGCATGCCGTGTCACTGGGGTAATTATTTCCATATTGGCTCTCACACAAAAAGAGATTTCATTCACTTGGTTTTAATTTTCAGTCCTTGTGACTGTCTCCTTGAGCATATATTCTATGAATGGCTAAACAGAAGAATCCAATTAACCTTTCTCTGCACCATTAATTATCCTAGACTCCTCTCTCACACTTCTCTACATCACCTCTAATTAAGCAGATTCCACACTTCTTATAGCTGGAATTTTTTTTCATATTGTTGTTCTTATTATTGCACTTTTGTAACCCTCTCTCCCTTGCCATAGCCTTCTCTAAGCTGGAACAATCAGAACTACAAAGCAACGTTCCGGGTGCAATCAGTCCACTGGTCTGTTATTTTCAGCATTGTTTTCCCTTCTCTTACCTTTTACTTCTCACCTAAGATGCTGTTTGCTGAATCTATCAGTGTGAGACATACTCAAATACTACAACATAAAAACCGCAAAAAAACAGGCAGGTGCTTTTAGTTTGCTTTCTTTTTTTTTGTCTGCTGCTACAGCAGAAGCAGGGATTTGCATTTTTCTGCTTGCAGCAGTAGCTGAGCTTCTCCTCCGCATTCCCTCCTAAATGCCAGTTCCTCTAGAAGACTTTAAGGACAGCTGGGCGCATCATGCAGCACATGGGAATCGCAGTAGTCATGGTTTGATCGGAACCAGCTCATAGTCTTGCTCTGTAACTGCACTGGAGCCACTGCCTTTTTAAAACTAGAGCCACCCCATTGGTTTCAATACAATTTAAACTGCTTGCAGCTGGGATTAAAACCTGACTTTATATCCCAGGATGGATTTTTTCAGAGGTATTTGTCTCACTGCTACACATTTTCACTGTGTTTTCCTTAAAAAAGCTGCCATTTACATAGAGAGAAGGCAGAGAGGTACATTTCAACACAGCATCTCCGGACGGCTGCTGAGGAGGCGCGTTCCCCAAGCTAGGTGGATGACAAGCCTTGACTCTGGGCAAACAAGCCCTCAGCGGAAGGAGGAAGCCACAGCGTGGCTCCTTCTCTGGAGACATTCAAAACTCGCCTGGACGCCTTCCTGTGCAACCTCATCTAGGTGTTCCTGCTCCGACAGGGGGATTGGACTAGATGATCTTTTGAGGTCCCTTCCAATCCCTAGCATACTGTGATACTGTGATACTGTGATCGCTGAATCCCCGATATTCTCACCACTCCTTCCTGTCGCCTTAAATCACCTCACACCTGGTCTCGAATGAGATCACAGCACACAGAATCGCGCTGGCCTCGTTCACTAAACCGGCAGAGACGCTTTCAGAAGAACTTTACCAGGTCCTGTGCCATCAGTACTGTGATCTGTACTGGTTTTGCTGGTGTTGGTTGTGAGTTGCTGGGAAGAGCTGCAGCAGCGGGCAAGGCAGAGGACTCCTTTCCGGCAGACAGCCCAGCGGGGACCTCCATGGCTCTGCAGGAAAAAAGAATGAGAAAAGAAACATGAAACTGCTCTATTCCTCTCCCAGAAACATTCGCGGGACACAGCAGCCGGGGCTGCTAGCTTTATTCAGGGCTTGGCTGTCAAAACGCCGTTGAAAGGCTTTGTCAGTGACGAAGCTCTCGTGAGGAGAGAGGGAGAGATGTAACGGAAAAATCATCCGGCTTGGTAAATTTGAGCCAGCTGCAGGTCTCAGGGAAGGGTTCGGTGTGAGGGGCTGCCCTCGGCAGGGCTCTCCCCACCGCAGGCCATGGCCCCGGCCTCCCTCTTACTCCTTGTTTAATTTAACCCGGGGCCTGTGGGGCCCAAGGCCTGCGGCGGGGCTCCCACACACGCCATGGGCACCTGGCTCCATCCATCACCACAGGTTTACCCGCAGCACCTCCGCCATGAAACCCCTCTGGAGACGCGGCTGGGCCAAAGACACCCCTGTCACTCCGACACCTAGCTCCAGCCACGCCAGACGGGGTGTGGGCTACCGGCGTCCGTCCCGAGGCTGCCACGGCCTCGGGGGTTCCTCAGCCCTCAGGGGAGCGGTCGCCTGCAGCCCCGCACCCCTCACCGCAGGAGCCCACCGGCGGCAGCGGGACGCGAACCCGCGGCCTACCTGCCTCAAGGGCGCCGGCTCCGCGTCGCGTAACCACGGCGACGTGGCTGCTTCCCAAACCTCGCGAGATCTCACCTCTGCTCCACGTGTTTGGCGGCGGGGGGGGGGGTGTGCTCCTGAAGCCGCCGCCACCATGATGGATGTGGGCAGCCCTTCCCAGGCCCCTGAGGGGTGTCCTGTGGGGGTCCCCCCGAACCCACCCGGCTCGGCTCTGAGGAAGAGGGGGAGGGAGGGCGCCATGTCCTGCCTTGCAGCCTGGAGTGCCCCTGGGGAGCCCCACTGCTGCCCCAACCCCACATCGGGCCACTGGCCCCTCCTGGCAGAGACCACGGTGCCCACCCAGCCGCTCGCCTGCACCCCGCTGAGGGCCCTGAGGGAGAAGGGGGGGTCCTCACAGGCCGGGATGGGGCAGAGGCCTCAGGGTTGGGGGTCTGTCAGTCCCCAGGGGACGGAGGGGAGAGGTGTGGGGCAAGGTCCTGGGGATGGGGACAGCCACCCCTGCTCACCCTGGGGTGCCCTGGGGGGGCAGCTCCAAGGCAGAAGGGATTTTGGAGGACCCCCCACGGCCACTGGTGGCTTTCGGGGCGGGTGCCAGACCCCCGGCGCGGGTTGGCCCGTTCCCTGGGAGGGTATGACCAGAATAGCTCCGCTATCCGATTCCTGCCGGAGGGGCCGCGGCCTCTCTCCTCTGCCCGCTATCTTCTTGGGGCTGACATTTGAGCCCAGCCCTCCCTCCCCGGCAGCGGGACGTGCTGCTGGGGCCACCCGGCATCACCCGGTCCCCTCCGTCCTCCCTGCCAAGGCGGCCAGGGACGAGCAGCGGCATGGCGGGCGGGAGGCGTCGCGGGGGCAGCGGGCGGCGCGGGGGACCCCGGCAGCAAGCGGGGACCCACCAACCGGCCCCCTCGCCCTCACCCCTCTGTCCCACAGCCGCCGTGGCCCCGCAAAATGCAGGTGCTGCTCCCAAAACCGGCCGCCCCAGGAAGCCTGTGGAGGAGCCAGCGGCAAGGGGACCCGACGTGGACTCGCTGGGCTTTCAGGCCATGGACCGCAACGTGCCGGGGCTGTCCCATGTCATCCTCCAGAAGCTCAACATGAAGAGCTACGAGGACTACAAGTGAGTGAGCACCCACGGGTGCCGCCACAGGCGCGTGTTTCGTCCCCTGGCCAGAGCGCGTCGCGGTCCCCCAGCTGGAGCATCTCCCCCGGCTCATCCCACCCTCCCAGCTCAGCCCACCTGTGGGGTGCTCTGACGGGGCTCCTGGCTGCACCCCTCCACCAGCCCATTCCCCGGCTCCCCGTGCCCACCCAGCCCCGGCCAGGATGCTCTCGGCTGGAGGTGAAACTCCCGGCAGCCTTGGAGGGAGGATGTCAGCCCTGCCGTCATGGCAGAGCAGCATGGGCTGGAGCTCACCCCCACCGATGGCTGCAGGTCTGCCATGGATGGGAGGAAGAGCAGCAGCGATTTCGGCATCCGGACTTACTTCGACATGTTCCAGAAGATGGAAGACACCTTCAAGTTTTGCGCCGAGTGCAAGAAGCTCCCCGATGCCCTCCCTGACCCCAAAAGCCTCCGGCGATGCAAGAGGTATGGGGGGGAGCAGGGTGGTCTGGTGGCACTGAGGATCCATCCCCTGGCTTCCAGCCCAGTGGCTGGGGTGAAACTGGGGGTGTGTGGCCCCAACGCCCACTTCCAGCCGCAGGGGACCCCCCCCAAAACAGGGACGCAGCCCTGGGATGGGGGGGTGGCAGGGAGCCAGGCTCAGCGGGTTGGATCCTGGCACCTCCCGGCCCCCGCGGCTGGGCACGCTGCCTCTCTCCCCAGGTGCCAGAACGTGTACTACTGCGGCGTGGCGTGCCAGCGTGCCAACTGGCCACTGCACAAGAAGTTCTGCAAGAAGCTGAAGCTGGTGGCCCTGGATCGGCTCGTGGAGTGGCTCGTCTTCACAGGTGGGGCAGGGGACACTGCTTCCACCCTGTGTTGTGTCCTCCCACACCCTGGGCTGCACAGGTCCCGTGGAGGGATGTGGGGTTCCTCCTCCTGGCTCCAGCTCCCCCTGGCCTGGTCTGACACCCCCACAGCCCAAGTGGGATGGCCAGCCTGGGCTGTTGGGCCACCACTGCAACCTCCAACACTTCTCCCTACCTCTCCCCCCTCCAGGAGACATCCCCTTCCCCACAGAGACCTGGACAAAACCCGCCCAGGACGTGGAGGGCTGGGAGGACTGGTTCTCCATGCAGGAGCGGCTTGAGGAGAAGCTAGGCACCATCCTGGCCGGACGGTACATGACCCTCCTCTGGGCCAACGCAGGGAAGCCCCGGCCGGAGGACGGGGAGCTGCGTGAATCCGTCCGGCGGCTGGTCACTGACTTCCACTCGCGGCCGCTCACCATTGGCTTGGGTCTGCGGCTTTTCGGCATCAACCCCCTTGCCAAGGCCCTCACCGTGCACGTGGTGGGGGCGTCCCACGTCGAGACCCTCAACACCCGGCTGACGGACTACGACGAGCTGATGCGGATGTTCCCGGGGCACTGGGGCGTGGAGGTGGTGATGGTGGGGGTGGACGTTGTCGATGGACCCATCATGAGGCCACCCCTGGCCACGCCGGCGCCCCGGGGAAAGGTCTATCTCAGCAGCTACAAGGGGCTCTACCATGACTTCTGGGAGAGCCACGTGGAGACCAAGCTGGCCGCCCGCCCCGACCTGGTTGTGGGCTTTCATCCGGGTGAGTGGCTGCGCGCGGGGGGAACCCGGACCCTCACCACGCTGCTGCCCAGAGTGGGACATGCCTGGCAGAGTGCAGAGCAGACCCGGAGTGTCCCAGCAACACCGGTGGCTTGGGACGTGCCCAGGTCTTGTCGTGGCCATGCACCAAGCAGTAACCGGCTACCCCACGCTGCCCCGTCTCCCCCAGACGCTCAGTGGGTGCAAGCAGCACCCCAGGGGATCCCTAGTTTGGGCTCCAGGTCTCAGTGTGGTGGCTCAGCCAGGACCCAGAGCCAGGGGTGTCCCCGTGCTGGCAGGGAGACAGGACCCACCTTGCCAAGGGCTGCCAATCCCTATTGCCAGCGTCTCCAGCATGGAGCGGGTGCCGTTAGAGCCAGATTTCCCCAGGGCCAGGGTGGGATGGGAGGTCAGCAGGACCCTCACTGCCACGTCCCCACAGGTTTCCACGCCTGCCCGGACCTGCTGGCGGGCTGGCTGCCCACCCTGCTGCTGCTGCGGGACTACCGCCTGCCCGTCCTCTTCACCGTCTACAGGTGAGCGCAGCCCCACTGCCCCCAGTGTGCCGGCATAGCTGGCTGGTAACGGGGCCCGTCCTCTCCTGGCAGCGAGCAGGAGCTGAAGTCCTCCCTGCAGATCCTGGTGGAGCTTGAGACGCACATCATGGGCTACGCTGCCAACCCCTTCGCCTCGCTCCGGCCGGAGCAGGTCTACTCCAGCCCCAACAAGGCACCCGTCTACTGCAGTTCCTACTACATCGCCTTGCTGGGGCTGGCGGCATCTGCCGTGCCAGGTGCCGAGGAGCTGGAGGACGGTGACGACTGGCCCGGAGGAGAGCCCAGTGCTACTGGTGCGGCTGGGGGCATCACCCCCGGGCTGGGCTGACTCCACACAGCCAGCGCCATCCTGCCCACCCGACCCCCAGCAGCTCGCTTCCCTGTCCCAGGACCCCGTCTCCCCATCTCGGGATCAGCGATCCAGCCATCCCTCACCTCTCACATCCAGTCCTGGGGGACGCAGAACCATGGCACAGGGATGGCACAGTTATGACACCCCTCCGCAGAGCCGAATAAACCGCCGCTGGCAGCCAGCCGCTGTGTCTCGAGCTTTTATTTCCATAAAGGCCTTTGTTTTCCCAAAGAAAACGGAGGGCTGAGCCTGCCCCAGCCCCCCTTGGGGTGGCCAGGGCCCCCGGAGGGGTGGCCAAGGGGACCCCGACTGCGGGACCTGCCATGCACGGGGCTGCGTGGCCCCCGGGGTCCCGCAGAGAGCCCCAGCCCAGGCACCCAGATGTCACTGTCACCGTCACACCTGCGCCAGTGCCTACCCTGCGGGGTGGTGCTCAGACCGGCACTGGCACCTGGGCACCGGCTACCGCAGCCCTGCTGCTCGCCAGCCTCGCCGGCCTCTGCCGAAACCGGGGTGGGAAGTGCTAAGCCACCTGGTGCCTGTGGCATCGCCCGACGCTGCCGGGGACCTGCGCCAGCCTGGTGTCGCCTCCCTGCACTGTCAGCCGGTCCGGCACGGCGATGGTGCTAATGTCCCGTGTGGGCACCCATGATGGCTCAGGGAGGCTGGTACCCCCCCGGGGCTCCCTGCGCCCCGATGGTGGGTCCCCACCCGGGGTCGGCGCCTGTCGGAGGGGCCGTGGCAGGCGGCAGGGCTGGCACGGTCCGGCCGGCGAGGTGGCATGGTGCGGCACTGCCGGCGTCACTCGGCACCAGCGCCTTCCCGCAGCGCGGGCAACGTCAGGGTCTCCGGCGCCGACTTCTTGCGCGGGCGAGTCTTGGGGGGAGCGAGGAAATCGGGGGCCTCGTCGCTGAGGGGGGTGGAGGGGGCGCTGGCGGGGGCCGAGTGCGTGGCCGTGGGCTGCCCCACCTCGCTGACCGAGATGGCGGGTGCCACCAGGCCGATGAGCTCGTTGGTGGCCTCCTGCGTCTCCCGCTCGTAGCGCCGCACCTCCTCCATCGTCATCCCTGCCGAGCACAGCCGGGCTTGGGGCCGCTCGGCACGGCCGCATCCCGCACCCCGTTATCCCGGGGCAGCCTGTGCCCCGGTCACCGGGTCCCCACCCAGCTGGGTGCTGGGAAGGGGGACAGGGGCTGGGGACATGGGGACGGGGACGCTGGGCAGCGCAGCCAGCCGCGGGGAAGGGACGCGCAGGCAGCGCAGGCAGGGGTGGGCAGAGGGGTAGGGGGCGACCCTCTGCCGCGGGGTGCAGGGGGGGCTCGGCGTGCACCGGGCGCAAGCCCCCCTGCCTGCACCTGCCCGCGGGCAGCGTGGTGGGGTCCGGGGTCTCCGTCCCCCCGCAGGGCAGCGTGTGGCAGGGCTGCCGGCGCGGGGAGGGGGGAGGGCTTAGGGGTGCTGGCTCCCCAACTTTTGGTTTGTGGC